>NW_027500993.1:0-71360 GCF_021521415.1 Bidens hawaiensis | reverse complement strand
TGCATCACTAGAAATGGTTCAGGAGTTGTAAGCAGCTCTAGCCTCTAGTACGTTATTGTTATCTAGATTTACATTTTGCTATATTAAATACAACAACTAGAATCTTAGTTAAACGAATGTAATTTAGTTTTTGTACACGTTAATTAAAATAATTTACTATTCATAAAAACTTTTATTAGTAAATATTAAGTATTTCTTATTAATTGTTTCTGGCAATGATAGCCAAGGAAAACTTGTAAGTAATAAGAATTCTTGGCAAATTTCATTAACATGTTGAATATAAACTTTTGGGCTCATTAATTATAAAATATAGTGTATATAGGACTAGTTTTGTTATGCTTAACTACAGCCCGTCAACCTGTTTGACACATTTATCATGTTCAGGTTGCAAGATTTTATTTAGCGGGTGAAAATTTTATAAAACATCTACTAAATATGTACAATAATATTAATATAAGTAAGAAATATAGTTACTATATGAAGCCACTTTTCGGGGGGGGGGGGGGGGGGGAGTTACTATTTGAAGCCCGAAGCAAGTGAGATATGAAAATTCTGTTCATTTTGAACGTTTTTATTTAATTTATTCACTTGAATAATAACTTGAGGAAAACGAAGACTTATATAATCAGAAATATTAGAGCATACATATTGGAACCTCTATATCCATATTTTCTATATTCCATAGAAGAAAAGGCAAAGAAAACAACTAAAACTCTATCACATTGGATTCTCTATAATAGAAAACTAAAATATAACCCCTCCATTTAGATGCTTATATTCAACCCTCTATAACTTGTTGTGACGGTATAAAAAATAGGAAAATCAATAAAATAAGTGTTTGTGAGTAAGATAAATATAGAAATAAAGAATTGGATGTAGAAGGTTTTTAAAAAGTAGATAAACTCTAGAGAAAAATGTTACTTTTAATTAAATTATAGTGAGATGGATTGAGGAAATTAAAATGTTCTTTTATAAAATGTTAAAAGCAAAACAAAATAGTTTTAAAATTGGGTCAGACCCAAAGGATGAATTTACGTGGGCCGAGTCTGAAGGGGGGGGGGGGTGTGGAGAATTTGTAACAGATAATTTTTTTATTAAAAAAAAAAGGTTGAATATGACTTGTGTATTTGTTTCTGCTTTAACAAAACAAAATTATCTGCTAAACGGTAATCTGAATGTTTAAGAGATCATATAGTAATAGGTAGAGAAATTGTTGGACCGACCAAAATAACCTCTTCTATTTTATAAAGAAAAAATACAATGCCAAAAACATATTTCAATAACATGTATCCAAATTTCAATACATACAACAAGTAAAGACGACAATCATATCCAGTAAATCACATCCATAGTGAAGCTACCGGTAGGTACGGGAAGGGTGTGATGTAGGCCGAATAGACCAACAAACAAGACTAAAATATTTAACACTGCTGCAAGAATTGAATTAAATATGTATACTTGGGATTTTTGCTAAGAGCGCATATTTAACATAGTTCCTTAAAACACACTTAAAGATATTTGTTTTGTCTTCCAAGGTACAACAACTAGAGAAGTAGTAATCGTGTCATAGAGTAGTTCATTACTCCGAAATAACAAGATAGCTGTAGGCGTTGCATACCCTAACAAGAGGGTTCGGACTTTTGTTTTGTGAAACAGAATAAAATGCTAAAGAGTTGTCCTCTCAGGTTTATTCACATGTGAAAAACTTTCACGTTCTATTTCGAGCGTCAATATCTCATTCATTAACTTAGGTTTAAACGCATCTGTTATCTTCATTCATAACTCCATTTGGATGTCATTTGAAACTTTCATCAAGAAGAAAGTGGATCATAAGTTATTAATTAAAATCTCATATATGAAAATTTTCCACACTTTTTGCAGGGATTTAAAACAAATTGTCAGCGAAAGTACCTACATTTCAAAATTATAACAAAGCAAGGTAGTATAGCACTTGGGTCTTTTACAAACAAGTAGTTTGGCCTTACTCCTTCAATAGAATCATACTCATCTTCATCAGTGTCATTCATAATTCGTCTGAAATAACTCGACAAACCACGATAGCCATCTCTCCTTTCATCATCTCCACATTTGCATTAGCAATTATAACATCTTGACTTTTTGTGGTTAACCAAATTCCTGTTTTCTTCTTTGGATCATAAGAACCCGCGTTAATTATGCTGCAAATGTTGTCTTTGCATAGCTTAGACATCCCAAATCTCTTGGAATGTGTAAGTTTTGTTCCATAAAACATTAACTTCTCGTTACCGTCCACTATGTTTCTTGGATGCTTGTTCTGATGATCACAAGCTTTGTTCTTGACCTCCTCCCTGAATTTTTCAAATCTTTCTAGCGTTTCTTTTGAATTATTCAGCTTAAGCACTTGTTTTATTTTTATTGAATATTTTTTCGTGTCGGTTGTTGTTGATCTGAATATCATCTCGATCACATTTCTTGATGGGTCTCCGATCGCTAGTATTGTTTTACCTATAAACAGGTTGGTTTAGGTTATAACATAATATTTAGTTAAAAGTGGTCAAAATAGTATGTAAATACATACAACATCCTACGTCGCTTCAGTAAAATATTGTTGGTTATCAAGTTACGATAAGTAAGGCTTACGGGTGAATTAACTATTTAAAAATTATTAATGAGGAAACTAAGTGTGCTAGAAAATAAAATCATCCACTCTTAAGAAGATGACATACCAGGAAAGCAATTTCTTGTGTGGTGGTGAGAGTATTCTTCATTATCTTGTGAATTTCTTCTTTGAGTGTGGGTTCCATGAGTGGCACGCCTTTCATTTCCTCGAGTCACATCCGTCCGCTTGCCTTGACAATTCACATTCCCTCTCCAAAACGCACAAAATGCATGCATTACTCCACCTTCTTGTGATTCAACTGGAGTTAGTGCACTAGTCGAATTGAATGGCATTGTTGCAAGACGACCTTACTAGTTAGCGAATAAAGCGTGTCTTAGATGGGTTTGGGTGGAGGTCGAAGGACCATAAGTTAACGTGGCACATTGCTCACAGAAGAGACGAAAGGCAGAATGATTGCAATGGTTTTGTATGCATTTAGAGCATTGAATGGCATTGAAGGTGATTGTGAGCTCATACATAGTGCCATAAGTTGACGAGTTGTTCCCTTTGGAAACACCGAATTGTCCAATAGAAGACTCTAAATTACAATGCTTTATTTGTTTTTTCTTTTCAGTCTTTAAATATATTTTCCTAACCATCACTTTTTTACTCATAAATGTTCAATGGGATGATTGTTTTATAGTCATTTTTCACACTAATTATCTTAGGTTTCAGACACATTAATTGAACTCATGTGTCAAAAATTCATTCTCATGCCAAAAAAAATATTTTTTCCCACACTAATAATACAACAAAATTAAATAATAAAATACGTTGATGGTTAAGGGGGTCCCTTGCCAATTTGGATGGATATAAGCATTGATTTCTACTTGGTAGCATTCAAGTACCATCAAATTCACTTTTTAACTTTTCTACATAATAATAAACGACAAAATCACAGAATAATCAATCTGTACATATACCATACATGTCACATAGTGTTTCTTGGCTTTCTTGCATAGTCCACTTCATCTTATCATGTGTCATTACAGTTATACTGAAATTTCTACTCAACCCCAGTTTTACTTAGTTTTTATGCACTATCAAATATCTACATTTTTTTCGCATATCAATTTTACTTTTTAAGAAAGTTGGCCAAGTTTATATACTCCAGGATATTTACTGGATAAAAATTTTATATCATATAGCCTCATATTAATATGAGTTCCCTGTGGATGAAAGAATACAAAATTAATATTATGATAACACCCTTGAGAAAATTTATGGTTGCAACTGCAACTGTAAAACAAGAACAAAGACGCCCTACAACCAACACAATATACATGCATACATACTTTATTTAATACAAATATTCACTTCCCAACACAAAGACTAGCAAAATCTTTAAAACACCCCCATTCAACCAACTATACCCACCCTATTACATTCAAATCTAAATTACATCATCTCACCTCTTTTCTCCCAAACACCTACTCTGCAGCTAACATTAAGGCAAAAGTACAAAAGAAAGACGAACTAGTGTTGCGTCTGCTGATAATTTTTTACCAACTTGTGACAAATTTGTAATTCATGCACCTTTTAACCTGTTGCGCGTTGCCACATGGCAAAAGCAGCTGCCTTGTTTTATTTTGTTTCTTCTAATTCTACGGACCCATAAAGATTCTTCCAAGACTTTGCGGGTATGGGTTAGGAGAATGGGTAAGGGTAGTATGGTCATTGTTGCAGCCTACAGCTTCATTCTCTCTAGACCCGTATACATTATTCCAGTGAACAACTTTTCTGAAATTTGAATTTGAGACGTGTACTTATGGTTGTTCAGGGAGTCTGTTACCGACTACAAGATCGAGGCAGAGAGTATTGTTCTCCTCTAATCTAGACTGTTGATTTCTCGACCCTGTAAGATCATGGTTATTATTTTTCACAGCAGGTACATCATGATTGTGTTTTCCTTCGTATGCGGTTATGACGGCTTTAGGATCATGTGATGCTCGCTCTACATGTTTTCTTACTGTACATCCAACACTTGTGCACTTGTAATAACTCCTGCATAATATCTCAAGATAAGTTACTTAAAGAGTAGCTTTAAACAAATAGGACTTCTAATAAAGCAAAACTACTCTTTACCCTTTCAATATTTCTGGTTGTCCAAAGTAATAAAAAGTTTCTGATAACTTTTTTAATCATAAATCATTATTTTATCTACTATATGATAATTATTATTTTGATCAACGACTTCTTTTCCATTCAGATATATTATAAACATGTAACATGCATGTTCAAAAGGAATGTACAAGACATTCTAATTTTTTTATTCCATTCCTTTATCTTTTTGTACCTAATAAATAAGTAGCTGGTCGCCCCACATTTCACAATTCTGTGAGCCCAAGATTCTTTTTCCTGTTTCTCTTATGTAACCCCTTTGTTTTCTTTTTCTTAATTTAAAAAATTTAATTAAAAAAGCAATAGTAAAAAAATCATACTTTATCCTAAATATCATTTTATCATTCTTAAATCTTCATTACTAACTATTCTGTATTTCCTTTATTCAATATGTGTAAGTTTCTAACCTTAGTTCAGTAATATAAATGAAGTTAACTTTATTAGGAAAAGAAGGGAAATCCTTGTGTATAAAAAGGTAAAAGAAAATTTAGCATCATGTTCTTATGAGATTGCTAAATTTTAGACCTTCTATATTAGATTTAAATAGATGCTTAATAAATTAAAGTCTAAAACACCTACTAAATGAACTAAATGAAAAGCGTTTTATTTTTTTTTTATTTGATTGTGAAATGAATACGTACCTAGGATTAGGATTCCCCCGCACAACTTTCTGGCCATATTTACGCCAGCGGTATCCATCATCCAAGATATCAACCTCACTAGTGGTTTGGACTACTACGCGTGGCTCACGGATAGGCTTAACCACTGGAATTATATCAAGGGTACCAAACTCTGTTCGCCTGATCACGCAATTTAAAGTTACTCAATATTAGCATTTAGTGCAACCAAAAATATTAAAATATAAAAGTATTATCCAACTTATCACCTCTTTTTTGAATATGGGTCGTCATCGTCTTCATCAACCTCATCTATACTGTCTTGATTCTCTTGTCTAGGAGATTGCAGTGGGGTTCCACTCGCATCTAAGTTAGGATTCTGGCCAGTATTTGCAGAACCTTCAATAACAATAGTAAACGAAATAAATGAGATTAGAAACACATACTTAATTCCTGACCAATACAAATCTACAATCATGGAAAGTGAAAATGGGTCATTGGCTCATTGCATGTTGTGTCATGGGTCAGAAATTCAGCGGGTCAACTTTGATATAATTTAAAAGGGGCCAGGCCGATTGAGTTAGCCCAAAAAAACTTGGTATAAAACAATATTATACAAGAATAATCTAAACCTAGAATAAGACAATTTAGAATATCATATGCAATAGAAAAAGAAATTTGAGTGGCTTTCAACCCATGCGCCCCATTTGACCCATCCCCTTTCAGCTAGTTTTTATTTGGCCTACTTGAAACCCCCAATTCATATTAAAAAAACAACTCAAATTGATCCTTTCATAAGTAAATGGGTCAAAACTGCTCAAAATTACCTGCTTGATAAGTTTGATATTGAAGTTTATCAGGTTTTTCCTCCTGTATAGACATAAGAGCACCAGCACTAAATCGGCGGCTAGGTTGAGGTTTCGGATGATCATGAGTGCCTTTATACACAATCTCTGTTATTTGGCCAGTAGTATAAGAGCGTTCAAAAATCTTTTTCACCTCACAGTTAGGATGTGTACACTTGTAATAGCTTCTTGGATGTTCACTTCCTTTCACAACTTTCTGCCCATATTTTCGCCAATTATATCCATCATCTGATGACCTGTCAACTTGGATAGTGGGTCCATGATCTTTAGGCTTCCCCAGTCCATTTGTTTCCTCGTGAGGCTTGTAAGTATGATATTGTTCTTTTGGTGATTGCATCTCCCAGCTAGTTGTAGATGGAGATGCATACGATCGCAGCTCGCTTTGAATTTGATTATGATTTTGGTTATGATATTGCCCACTTGGTTCACCTCGCTGAAAGTTGGAACCTGCAGAAACCTTTCATACAACCAGAATTATAAATCTATTTCGCACAGTAAAGTTTTTACACACAAAAGGATAAAACTTTATATGATAAAGAAATGAACAAAAAAGGATAACAGTTAGGCACTCATTCTATTGTCAAAGTAGTACATCATTCTATTGCATTTCTTAACTCAAACAGACATATTGGAAAGGATAAATGACTCTTTATCAGTCGACTGGATTGTGAAATTGTGGTATGTAGTTTACAAAATCCACTAAAGATGGTAAAATAAACAAAGACTTGACCAGTATAAAATGAAAAGAGATAAATGGCAAAATATAACACAAGACACAAAAACATATACTCACATAATTTACCAAAAAGCACAATTCATAATTCATAAACAAAGATCAACTTCCAAAACAGCATAAAAACATGTTATCTCAAGCTCCCTTAACCCTAACAAGAAAAGATGAAGGCCATACCTGAAATCCTGCAGAAGAAAACTGTTGAGCTGCTGTAGTATTGGTGTGTGGTCTAAACTCAAAGAATCCAGAGTTACTATCATCCAATGTCTTTCTGGTAGAAGAATTTCCCTCTAAAGGGAAAGCAGCGGTGGCAATTGATCTTTGCATCAGTGGAGACTTAAAGAAAGAACCCGTGGTTGGAGAAGGCTCAGCCTATAAATTAAAAAAAGGAAACTTTATAGGCTCGTCATCAATACGCCTCATAATTGTTTATTAAATTATGATTGACCCCTTATTCGGTTGCGATCTATTCACACTAGCTGAAAACAAGAACCTTATAGTGCACAACTCATAATAGTCTAGATTCCATTACTCTGGAATTTACCTTAAACAGGCAAGTCAACGAGGGAAGCATTGCAAAGTGCACCAATGGAAAAGGAATATTCATATTCGGTTAAACGAATACGACAACGGAGTATGAAAAGTATCAAGAAACACAGCTAGCTAGTTCATATTAAAAACAACGGGCAATGTGAAGCCGCATTTGCACAAAGATTAAAGAAGAAACTGATGGGAAACAACATGATTAAAAGCATCAGAATACAACGGTCCCAAATGCACACATAAGGCATATAAATTGTAATATATTCCTCTAATGAGCACTTCCAAATGACTCATATATAATCAATAAACAAAACACATGTTTCGGCATTTCGCATCTAAATAAGAATCTCAAACAAATCACACTTTACATAAAGCTCATTTCATTGACACTGAGACTCATTTCAAATCAATAAAATCAACCAAAATTCTCCACTGTTTCATTGCTGACGTGGCAATCATTACACAGATACAACAATTACTGAAACAAACTACAATTTCCAAATCCATATATTCAGTTCAACTGCTGACGTGGCAATCATAACAAGCAGATTCAAGAAATACTGAAACAAATCGCAATTACCAAATCGATACATTCTGTTTAACTGCTGACATGGCAATCATACCTAGGGTTAAATAACTTAATTACTTAAATTCACCAGTGAAATTAAACGAATTAATAATTATACCTTAATGTTAGTCAACAGCACCGGCGATTCGATGAACGAGCTAGGGCTGAGACCGGGAGGTACGGTGACGTAAGCGGAACGTGAGATAGGGAGTTTAGCTGGCGACATGAGCTTGTATTTGGCGCCGGAGGTGGCGGATCTGATTCCGGCGGAATCTCCGGCGTGTGGCTGGTGGCCGGAGGTGACGGCATTGGTGGTGGTGGAGTGAAGGTCATCCATGGAGGAAAAATTATTATTATTATTATTATTGTGATCCAGTTTTGTTTGTTTTGGGTTATGGTGAAGAGAGAGAAAGTAACGGGGGTAGTTCCGTCATTGACAGGTAAGAGTGTTGACTTACGGTAACTTGTTTGTCTCGTTTGGTCAGGCAAATGGACGACGTGATTGCTTATGTGTTTAGATTATTGAAATGACTAAATGGTCCTTTGTCTTTTTTAAAGTTTTGTTTTCGCTATCAAAGTTTGGACGTTAATGGAACAAGGCTATGCCTCCTTGCGTAGTAGGTGTTGTCAACCCATAAAAACGCCCTAAAGAGCTAGTGGCAAATTTAGACCAAAATCTCAGAAGTAATATTTAAAAAATCCTTTTTACCGTATTTCATGTAATATAAACGGATTTTTTTGCCATATTTCATAAAATAACCGTATTTTTTTCATACAATAACCGAAATTTTTTCTTATCGTATTTCATACAATAATTTTTTTTAGCTTGGTGTTGGACCAATATCATTGTTTTCTTAGAATTTTCGTTTAAAAAGATTGCTATAAATATTTTGCCGTTTCATCTTCCAAGTTCCCTAATTTTAATAAACCCATTAATTTCAATTTTCACATAACCCTTAAATCTCTAATCAATTTCAATTTAGATATAAACCCTAAATTCCTAATCAAATCCAATTTCCCGTTTACATTATCCATATCTATCTATCCTAATAAATAAGTACTTCAAGATGTCACTTGTCATCTTTTTTGCCATTTTCACCCATTGTAACCTATTTTCATAAAATGGTATCTCATTCGGTTTAACCCGCTCCAATAGAAAAAACCAGATCCAGTTTTTTCATTCTTTTTTTGTTTTCGTTAACCTATTTTCATAAAATTGTATTTGCACTTTGTAAAGATTACCCAAGTTTTAAGAGTTTAGGGAACAAGGTTCATGGTTGTGGTTCAAAACAAAATGTTGAATTCTTCGATAGCCTGACATTTGTAAGTTCATAAAATCTATTTTACTCTTGTCTCTGCTGTTAGCGGATTCTATGACCAACATCTTTTTGCAGGAAATGACAATTGACATGCATTTTTATTGATATAAAGATTAATGATCAGCGTATGCGGACTGTTAACTTTGTATTAGTACGGATTTAGAGATTGTTTACAATCACATTACAGGACCTGGCATATATGTGAAGCAGGTTATTCCTATTTATAATATGTAAACTTGCACAATGTCATTGAAGCTTGCTGAACACGATCACCGAAATCATAAGCTGTTATCAAGATTGAATTTCTTTTTAATTACCAATCACATTGTCAGCTAAGCATCAATAGTTTTCCTTTCCCCTCAAATAATAGCTTCATCAAAGAAGAAAGGAAAAACTCTTGTTTCGACTCATACAGCTCCTAATTACAAATCACATAGTTCATGAAGGGAAGCCTTCATGGGTATTTTATTAACATCCAACATTTTAAATTCACACTAATCTCATGATTAGTGGCAATGTGAATGCAACGTCACACCCCGACTAAGGGCCTAGGTGTGACACCCGTAGTTGGTACTTGTTTCAAAAATATATCAGAGTTGCGGGTTACTAGCGGAAGTCTTTGATTGAAATAACATATTAATTTATTTTGAAAAATCTCTTTGGATCATAAATATCCAAATAATTGATTTACAAACCTTGTTTATTTTTGTTCACAATATTTTATTAATAAAAACCAAGCCATCTCCACTTGCTAGTATCTATCTTCATGGATGACTCTAATTCCTTGCTATCTGTGCTGTACTTGCTTTCCTGTATTGTGGGAAAAATACGTCAGCGATATGCTGGTGAATCGTTGACTCTGAGAACATTTGACTGACAAGATAGTTTTTGAACAAACTCAGCAGAAACGTCTCTTATTTCTGGGAACTTGTGCCACTGCCATACACACACAATTATGGTTCTCCAAGAACTAATGCCCATTGAAGAACTTTTGTTATGACTGTTTAGCCTGCGGCCACGTAGCCTTGATTCTAGGACTAGACAGTTATGTTTGGATCTAGACACATGTGTACTCGGTCTGGGTTGCTTTTATTATCTACCTTGTGAATTAGGGATCACGTAATCCCTTAAATTTTGAGATCGCGTAATCTCATATTTGACTGACTGTTTAAGATAAACAACCCGTTTATCTTAATGACTAACTGAAAAAGGTTTAACGTATTCACGTTCTATAAAAAGATTAAACGTATTCACCTGTGATTGTGATTGTCTTTTCTGAATGATGTGGTGATTTCGTTTGAAAACCCTTGTGAATGAATGATGATTGATCTATCATAAAATAGGTTTGTATAAATACCCGGATCGTCTCTTGATCCAGCTACAGACCTTTAGTCTGGTTTAGATAGCTTTAAACCTTGACTGATTATTTGCTTGAATAAAATATTTAGACCCGTAGTCTTTTCATTTGTTTACAAAATCATGTGTTGAGTTTCTTTTTCATGAAGAAACATTGAATAACTATAATCCTAGTATGTAAAATCTTACGTTTCTTAATTGTAAAGAAAACTATATCTCTTGCATATAATATTTCTTAATTGTGAAAAAACTATTTCTGGCTATATCCTCTTATATGTAAAAGCTTATGTTTTTTAATCACGAAGAAACATTATTTTAACTATAACCTTTGCATGTATAAAGCCTTTGAAAACATAATTATGATCAAGGTTTGGGCTATACCCCTGACTATGGTCTAAGCCATATAATATAATAATAATAAATAATATTTATGCAGAACCCCTACCTTATGCGGCTAGTCGGGAATAAGAATTAAGACAAATCGGCAGCTGGTTAGCTCGTGACTCGTTCAATAGCACAAAAGATCGTATAACAGTGCCTCGACACCTCGTTTCTTCGCGAAATCAAGCCCTCGGAACCTCGAAACATCTTGGCACGCTTCCCTATGCTAACTATGTGAGAATGAACCCGTAGCTGCCCTTTTATACTCAAATGTTGCAGGCCGTCGCGTAGCACGATGGTGTTTCCCCAGGGCCATCGCGTAGCGCGACGTCGCAATTGCCGAGGAGTTGCCACGTGTTGACACGTGGTTGGCCACGTGTCCCTGGTTGCTTAATGGGGTCATCGCGTAGCGCGATGCCCCCTGATCCCTAATCATCGCGCAGCGCGGCGCCCCCTTTTTCTGATTTATGGGGAAGAGCATCGCGTAGCGTGATGATGTACTTTGTCCACCCATCGCGTAGCGCGATGGGTCTAAAAAACCAAAAATTTTCATTTTAATCCCTTTGAATTTTAGCATTGACATTTTTATTCCAAAATTGAACAGCGTCTTCTCTAGGTGTTACATGCATTCAATGGCTTCATGATTAAAGCGACATCAACTAGGAAAAGCGATTGATTAGATTATCAAGTAATATGCATGTTGAATGTCACATTGTCACAATGGCAAAAAGTTCATTCATGAACATGTTTTAAACGTAATCAAAGACCACCCCAAATGAAAGAATCCGTATGATCCTTAATCACGTAGAGAATTGAATCAACATGTTTGCTTCAGGGGTACACAACATCATCTGATGCAAACAAATACTTCAACCTAAACAATGATACTCTCTTTCAGTTGTAGATTATTACGTATGCGATAATGAAGTGGAGACTCGTTCAAGATGAACAAAGAGTGCTAGGGCAAAGAATGAGAAAACAAAAGTTGTTGAAGAGCTTTAGTGATGACATGCTTATCAAATTTGTTTACACACATAATACATGCTATATGATTCAATTTAACTCAATGATATAAGTTAGTAGAATGGTTAGATCTATTGTAGTTAAATCCCGATCAAAGGCTTACACACAGGCTAATAGAGCAGTTTTGTGGTGGTTTTTTTGTCATGTTATATTAAAAAAGAGATATTCAAATTAAATTAAAATGTTAGATAAGGTTTTATATCACGGTTTCTTAAGATATCGATCATCTTGATCATACGACGACTTTTTTTGAGTTTTCATTTTCAGTTTTATTGCGTACGTATAGATATATATCAGTTGTACATATATAATAGATCAAACTAAATTCCCACCACGTTTCCATCACAATGCATGGTTTAATAGCAGTTAGCACCTAGTTGATATTTTAATCCAAGTATGATATAAGTTTTTGCAAATTATGTTTCTGGGAAAAAAGTTTAAAATTTATTAATAGATTATTTTCTATATAATTAAACATTTTAAAAATATACATATAGTATTTGCATCGAGACTTATCTATGTTTTTTAGTTCAATCTATACTATATTATAAAATATTTGAAAATGATAGTTTAAGTACTTTTTAAGTTTATGAATTTTATAACATTTGATGCATTCACTTAAACGGGTCAAGTTATTATATAAATGTAGATAAAAATGAGAAGGATGAGATGTTAGGATATGTGAAGGCTTAGAGATATTGGGCTCGGTTTTGGCCCATATTAGGTTTCTTGAGGCCCAAGCTGAAAACCCTAATTAATTCTCTATATAAACCAATATGATGTAATTGTAATCTTTGCACCTTATCAATGATACAACCTGGTTGGAGCCCGTGGATGTAGGTCCCCCGCCGGGGTCGAACCACGTAAATTTCTTGTGTCGTTTATCGTTTATATTTTCTAGTTTCTGTGTGTATAATCGTGTGTATTTGTTCGCGTGTTGTTCCACTGCGCCGCTTTGCTTCCTAACATGAGAAGGATTTGTAGCCACACAAAAAAAAACCCTCAAAAAAATTAAAAAATATAATAAAAAATACCATAACTCAAACTTTAATAAAAAAACGAAAAAAATAAAAACATAAAAATGTTTCCACCGTCTTTTTCGTTCTAAAAAAAACACAATGTTCAGTGAAAAACATCATTTTGTCTTTTTGTTTATCATTGTGTTTTAACAGCGCGTTCGTTTCACGGACTTTTTTTAAAGGATTTGGAATTGGAATGGAATGGAATGTTTGAGAATCCCTATCATGTGTTTGGTTGGTTAATATGTATTGGAATTGGAATCTTCTTCATTCTCGTTTTTTTTTTAAATAACAAGGGCAAGGAAGGAAACGTTTTAGTTTTTTTACATTTTTCGTTTTTTATTTATATTTTGAGTTATGATTTATTTATTTATTTTTTTCAATTTTTTTGGAGGGGTTTTTATTAACAATAAAAACCCCTCCATTACTCTAGCCGGTGCGCTATCGGAGAATCATGGCGATCGGAAAGCTCGCATTCGACTACTTAAAGTATTGACGTGTATAACACGGTTTGTGGCCTAGAAAACGAGCATTATAATCCCACCATTCCAGGTAAGTAAATCACCTTCGATTCGTGGAATCTTTTTATCAAATGGTCGTTTTATAATGTCTCGCTTCCTATGAGGGCTACGAACCCGATATAAATGCAACCTTTAAGGGATTATAAACAACGGGATCCAAGTTAATCTTGTAATCCATAAAACACAATGAAAATCTACTTTTTGCGTTTTAAGGTAAGGATACCTTGTAAATACTATGAAAGTGTGTGTATGTGAACATTTGGGATATTGGTGAATTTTAAACAAGTTTATAAATAATATGCGATATGAATAATCAAAATAGAGTAAACACGTATGAGCACACGTATAGGACCCTAAGCATAACAATACTAGGTCGTTACATCTAACCACCTATCCTATTGTCAGGGCTCTGATACCAATCTGTCACACCCCGACCAAGGGCGGCGGAACATGCCGAGGTGTAACGATTGTCCATAAGCACATGACACTAATTAAAGTGACAGTATTTAATAAACTCATTTCATTTCACAACATCGAAAATGTCACATAACAATTATCCATAAAATAACCATAAACAAGATATCACAAAATATGACAAATTTGATATTGTTCATTTTTACTAATATCCTAAGGTCTTTGATGTCGTTTTCTTTACAATCATAAATCAACCAAGATGTAAACCTGCAACATTTTATAAAATAAAGTTTGTCAACACAAAGGTTGGTGAGCAATTCATAAGTTTAATCGTATTAGTATATAATAAAGATAGCCACAAAACTTGCATACGAAACAATAAATAAAAGTGGTAATTTGGATAAATAGATATCGCTAAACACATTAGCGATACCTAGCTATAAGGGGATGCCAAATAGTCTAGGATTTTATAGTTATCGTTAATTGCATTACGTTAACGACACCTTGCTATAAGGGGATGCCAAATAGTCTAGGATTTTATAGTTCCACCAACCAAAAGCGATAAACACATAGGCATATAAGCATAGAACACCAAATCGAGCAATTATTTAGGTAAAGTATACAACTACGTTTGTGGTTTAAGATTCAAATATAAAGCATTTTGTTGAATAAGTATGAAATGTCACCCCCAAAATAAAAGATGAAAAATGGGGTATGAAGTACTCACCTTCAAGTAGTAAACTTGAAAGATGATAATTTGGAGATTTGTCGGAACGACGAGTTTAACGCACAATGCCTAAAATAAAAGAAGTCTTGAATTTAAAAAGGTTGTCTTGAAGGTCTTTAAACAAAATAAATGTTGAGAAATGTAAATAATTAAAGTTCAAGGTTTAAAATGTAACTATTTAAGAATTTATAATAATAACCCTTTAAAAATGTAAGTTTGCTCGAAACCGGGTTAAAGTATAACCTTAATATTTACTCAACCTATGTTAAGTAATAAGGTGGGTAAAATGCAATAATGCAAATCCCTTTGGAATGAAGATACTAAACGGTTTTTTTTTTATCGAGTGTTCGGGTTGTCGGTTTGGGTCTTGATAATTGGTCAAACCCAAAGTCAACTTTCCAAAATATTGAATGTTATGAGATAACTCAATAAAATTTAATAAGACTTAACCAAGTATGTAGATCCATTGTTTTAGAACTAACAACGCACGTTAAGCGAGTGTTCGGTTTTGTCGTTCCAAACTTTGTTATGAGATCAAGTTGGATCCAACATTTCCAAGTGCTTAAGAAAATATTTAAAAATCAATTTGTAACTATTTTTAAAGAAATATACAAGTCTTGATGGCTTAAAAAAACACATTTGTGTGTCTTAAGCGAGTAAGAATCGGTTTAGTTCGGTTTCCATCTCACTACAAGTTCATAGATGGTTTCCACATGTCCAAACACTAAGGAACTTGTATAATAATGTACAAATAAAAATACTTTAAGTTTTACAACCAAAAGTTAACAATAAAGTCTTTAAACAAAAGTTCAGTTTTCGGTTCGGATCGTGTTTCGGGTTAAGACCGAGGTAAGATTCTACAAACCCATAACCATAGAATTTGTAAAAATGATTATAGAAACTTAGATCTAACAATAAATATGTTTAAACAATTATTTAACAAAACTAGTAACAAAGTTCGGTTTACGGTTTAGACCTATTTACGGTTAAACCGAAGCATAGACTCTTAAACACCCATAACCATGGAACTTGTAAACATGACCAACAAACTAAAATAAGCAATATTAATATGTATGAACAAGTTATATAGATGTATATATATCAAAGACACGAAGTCCTCCATGAAGCCTTGCCTTATGAGGTCCGAAACCTCACCGACCGGAATCGGAGAAGTAACTACCAAAGGTAAACAAGGGGTGTATATTATATATATGTTGCACAACCATAAACAAGTATTAATACGGTTACATAAACTAATTAAGATGAAAGACTATAACCTTCAAGAACACTAAAGAAGATAACCTTGAATCTTTGATGTTTGACAGAGTCTTTTTTTTTTTTTTTTTTTGAGTTGTAGCAAGGGAAAATGAAGAGGAAAGGTGGTGTATATATAGGGTAATGTTGATGGCCAAATATGGGTGTGAGACACAAGAGTTTTCATGCAAAATGGATCAAGACAAAAACACAAAACAAAAAAAAAATAATAATAGAAATAAATAAATAAATAAAAATAAAAATAAAGGTATGATGTTTTCAAGACCCAACAAGTGTGAAACAATATTATAACATAAATCCATCATTTTGATTATAACATAAGCTTCGGTTTACAAATCGGGTCGGTTTACATAATAAACAAATATAAAAATGAATACAAACAAGACCCGAAATTAACGAATATCACAGTCAACATATATTTAATTCATCGCATTAACTACATATATTAATGAACAACTCCATTTTAAAATTTATATAACACTATTAGCTTATTATTGTACAACAATTAATCAATTAATGTATGTGGTGGGTAGAAATTTGTCTTTCAGACGAATTCGATTATTTAGGGTATGTTTGGGATTCCTTATTTTACCTTCTTATAATTTTTCATTAAGTTAATAAGTTATAAAAGTGTAACTTATGAAACTTTTCCTCTCACAATATAGGTAATCTCAAACATCTTATTACTTTTTAAAAAGTTAATAAGTTATAAGTTGATGAAAATAAGTAATCCCAAACACCCCCTTAAACTTTAAAAACTACTTAAACTTCCCCTCTCATCTTTATATATATATATATATATTTCTTTTAATTTCATTTTTAAGACTATTTTCATCTTAGGATTATAAACGGTCATAAATTTTCATACGTTAAATTTTATTTTAAAAAAATTACATCATAAAACTATCATTTTATTTTCTTAATTTAAATATGATATTACTATTGTTTTTTTTTTACTTAAAGAAAAAATAACACGCTACAGTCTATATTGTCATTGATAAGGAGGCCAAAGTGAGCAATTTAAGTCACGACTAACTAATTAATTTTGTTTTCGAATAATAAACAGAAATCGAGTTTTGAATAATATGATAATATGAAAACACTAAATTGAGTCTGTCCCACTCAAAAATAATTATAAACTTTTGGTTATTTCTAATTTATTTAAAAAATAATGCTAATAATCCAATTTAATGCGTTCATTGCGCATTACAACTCTTACGTTACATGCATATATAAATAAATGTTTACACAAAGTTTTTTAAAACTACAATTACCAACTTCAATTCAATTTCACTTTTATTTAAATTTTTTGTATTTGTGTAACATCCTAATAAAGATAGAACCATTAATTAAAAGTCATCAAAAACTATATAATTCCATAAGGGGGGGGGGGAGGGATTTGAGACGGAAGCTAATACGTGCTGAATTGATAGAGAATTAGGAAGAAAAAACTAAGAAAGAATGTTCATTCAACTAATCGATACCTTTTATTCACGACTCAACTGATTAAGTGTATATGACTAACAAACTAAAATAAGCAAGATTAATATGTATGAACAAGTTATATAGATGTATATATATCAAGGACACGAAGTCCTCCATGAAGCCTTGCCTTATGAGGTCCGAAACCTCACCGACCGGAATCGGAGAAGTAACTAGCAAAGGTAAACAAGGGGTGTATATTATATATATGTTGCACAACCATAAGCAAGTATTAATACGACTACATAAACTAATTAAGATGAAAGACTACAACCTTCAAGAACACTTAAGAAGATAACCTTGAATCTTTGATGTTTGAGAGAGTTTTTTTTTTTTTTTTTTGAGTTGTAGCAAGGGAAAATGAAGAGGAAATGTGGTGTATATATAGGGTAATGTTAATGGCCAAATATGGGTGTGAGACACAAGAGTTTTCATGCAAAATGGATCAAGACAAAAACACAAAACAAAAAAAAAATAATATTAGAAATAAATAAATAAATAAAAATAAAAATAAAGGTAGGATGTTTTCAAGACCCAACAAGTGTGAAACAATATTATAACATAAATCCATCATTTTGATTATAACATAAGCTTCGGTTTACAAATCGGGTCGGTTTACATAATAAACAAATACAAAAACGAATACAAACAAGACCCGAAATTAACGAATATCACAGTCAACATATATTTAATTCATCGCATTAACTACATATATTAATGAACAACTCCATTTTAAAATTTATATAACACTATTAGCTTATTATTGTACAACAATTAATCAATTAATGTATGTGGTGAGTAGAAATTTGTCTTTCAGACGAATTCGATTATTTAGGGTATGTTTGGGATTCCTTATTTTACCTTCTTATAATTTTTCATTAAGTTAATAAGTTATAAAAGTGTAACTTATGAAACTTTTCCTCTCACAATATAGGTAATCTCAAACATCTTATTACTTTTTAAAAGTTAATAAGTTAAGTTGATGAAAATAAGTAATCCCAAACACCCCCTTAAACTTTAAAAACTACTTAAACTTCCCCTCTCATCTTTATATATATATATATATTTCTTTTAATTTCATTTTTAAGACTATTTTCATCTTAGGATTATAAACGGTCATAAATTTTCATACGTTAAATTTTATTTTAAAAAAATTACATCATAAAACTATCATTTTATTTTCTTAATTTAAATATGATATTACTATTGTTTTTTTTTTACTTAAAGAAAAAATAACACGCTACAGTCTATATTGTCATTGATAAGGAGGCCAAAGTGAGCAATTTAAGTCACGACTAACTAATTAATTTTGTTTTCGAATAATAAACAGAAATCGAGTTTTGAATAATATGATAATATGAAAACACTAAATTGAGTTTGTCCCACTCAAAAATAATTATAAACTTTTGGTTATTTCTAATTTATTTAAAAAATAATGCTAATAATCCAATTTAATGCGTTCATTGCGCATTAAAACTCTTACGTTACATGCATATATAAATAAATGTTTACACAAAGTTTTTTAAAACTACAATTACCAACTTCAATTCAATTTCACTTTTATTTAAATTTTTTGTATTTGTGTAACATCCTAATAAAGATAGAACCATTAATTAAAAGTCATCAAAAACTATATAATTCCATAAGGGGGGGGGGGGGGGGAGGGATTTGAGACGGAAGCTAATACGTGCTGAATTGATAGAGAATTAGGAAGAAAAAACTAAGAAAGAATGTTCATTCAACTAATCGATACCTTTTATTCACGACTCAACTGATTAAGTGTTATGACTAACAAACTAAAATAAGCAAGATTAATATGTATGAACAAGTTATATAGATGTATATATATCAAGGACACGAAGTCCTCCATGAAGCCTTGCCTTATGAGGTCCGAAACCTCACCGACCGGAATCGGAGAAGTAACTAGCAAAGGTAAACAAGGGGTGTATATTATATATATGTTGCACAACCATAAGCAAGTATTAATACGGCTACATAAACTAATTAAGATGAAAGACTATAACCTTCAAGAACACTTAAGAAGATAACCTTAAATCTTTGATGTTTGAGAGAGTCTTTTTTTTTTTTTTTGAGTTGTAGCAAGGGAAAATGAAGAGGAAAGGTGGTGTATATATAGGGTAATGTTGATGGCCAAATATGGGTGTGAGACACAAGAGTTTTCATGCAAAATGGATCAAGACAAAAACACAAAACAAAAAAAAAAATAATAATAGAAATAAATAAATAAATAAAAATAAAAATAAAGGTAGGATGTTTTCAAGACCCAACAAGTGTGAAACAATATTATAACATAAATCCATCATTTTGATTATAACATAAGCTTCGGTTTACAAATCGGGTCGGTTTACATAATAAACAAATACAAAAACGAATACAAACAAGACCCGAAATTAACGAATATCACAGTCAACATATATTTAATTCATCGCATTAACTACATATATTAATGAACAACTCCATTTTAAAATTTATATAACACTATTAGCTTATTATTGTACAACAATTAATCAATTAATGTATGTGGTGCGTAGAAATTTGTCTTTCAGACGAATTCGATTATTTAGGGTATGTTTGGGATTCCTTATTTTACCTTCTTATAATTTTTCATTAAGTTAATAAGTTATAAAAGTGTAACTTATGAAACTTTTCCTCTCACAATATAGGTAATCTAAAACATCTTATTACTTTTTAAAAAGTTAATAAGTTATAAGTTGATGAAAATAAGTAATCCCAAACACCCCCTTAAACTTTAAAAACTACTTAAACTTCCCCTCTCATCTTTATATATATATATATATATTTCTTTTAATTTCATTTTTAAGACTATTTTCATCTTAGGATTATAAACGGTCATAAATTTTCATACGTTAAATTTTATTTTAAAAAAATTACATCATAAAACTATCATTTTATTTTCTTAATTTAAATATGATATTACTATTGTTTTTTTTTTACTTAAAGAAAAAATAACACGCTACAGTCTATATTGTCATTGATAAGGAGGCCAAAGTGAGCAATTTAAGTCACGACTAACTAATTAATTTTGTTTTCGAATAATAAACAGAAATCGAGTTTTGAATAACATGATAATATGAAAACACTAAATTGAGTTTGTCCCACTCAAAAATAATTATAAACTTTTGGTTATTTCTAATTTATTTAAAAAATAATGCTAATAATCCAATTTAATGCGTTCATTGCGCATTAAAACTCTTACGTTACATGCATATATAAATAAATGTTTACACAAAGTTTTTTAAAACTACAATTACCAACTTCAATTCAATTTCACTTTTATTTAAATTTTTTGTATTTGTGTAACATCCTAATAAAGATAGAACCATTAATTAAAAGTCATCAAAAACTATATAATTCCATAAGGGGACGGGGGGGGGGGGGGGGGAGGGATTTGAGACGGAAGCTAATACGTGCTGAATTGATAGAGAATTAGGAAGAAAAAACTAAGAAAGAATGTTCATTCAACTAATCGATACCTTTTATTCACGACTCAACTGATTAAGTGTTATGACTAACAAACTAAAATAAGCAAGATTAATATGTATGAACAAGTTATATAGATGTATATATATCAAGGACACGAAGTCCTCCATGAAGCCTTGCCTTATGAGGTCCGAAACCTCACCGACCGGAATCGAAGAAGTAACTACCAAAGGTAAACAAGGGGTGTATATTATATATAAGTTGCACAACCATAAGCAAGTATTAATACGGCTACATAAACTAATTAAGATGAAAGACTAAAAACCTTAAAGAACACTTAAGAAGATAACCTTGAATCTTTGATGTTTGAGAGAGTTTTTTTTTTTTTTTTTTGAGTTGTAGCAAGGGAAAATAAAGAGGAAAGGTGGTGTATATATAGGGTAATGTTGATGGTCAAATATGGGTGTGAGACACAAGAGTTTTCATGCAAAATGGATCAAGACAAAAACACAAAACAAAAAAAAAATAATAATAATAAAAAATAAATAAATAAAAATAAAAATAAAGGTAGGATGTTTTCAAGACCCAACAAGTGTGAAACAATATTATAACATAAATCCATCATTTTGATTATAACATAAGCTTCGGTTTACAAATCGGGTCGGTTTACATAATAAACAAATACAAAAACGAATACAAACAAGACCCGAAATTAACGAATATCACAGTCAATATATATTTAATTCATCGCATTAACTACATATATTAATGAACAAATCCATTTTAAAATTTATGTAACACTATTAGCTTATTATTGTACAACAATTAATCAATTAATGTATGTGGTGAGTAGAAATTTGTCTTTCAGACGAATTCGATTATTTAGGGTATGTTTGGGATTCCTTATTTTACCTTCTTATAATTTTTCATTAAGTTAATAAGTTATAAAAGTATAACTTATGAAACTTTTCCTCTCACAATATAGGTAATCTCAAACATCTTATTACTTTTTAAAAGTTAATAAGTTAAGTTGATGAAAATAAGTAATCCCAAACACCCCCTTAAACTTTAAAAACTACTTAAACTTCCCCTCTCATCTTTATATATATATATATATATTTCTTTTAATTTCATTTTTAAGACTATTTTCATCTTAGGATTATAAACGGTCATAAATTTTCATACGTTAAATTTTATTTTAAAAAAATTACATCATAAAACTATCATTTTATTTTCTTAATTTAAATATGATATTACTATTGTTTTTTTTTACTTAAAGAAAAAATAACACGCTACTGTCTATATTGTCATTGATAAGGAGGCCAAAGTGAGCAATTTAAGTCACGACTAACTAATTAATTTTGTTTTCGAATAATAAACAGAAATCGAGTTTTGAATAATATGATTATATGAAAACACTAAATTGAGTTTGTCCCACTCAAAAATAATTATAAACTTTTGGTTATTTCTAATTTATTTAAAAAATAATGCTAATAATCCAATTTAATGCGTTCATTGCGCATGAAAACTCTTACGTTACATGCATATATAAATAAATGTTTACACAAAGTTTTTTAAAACTACAATTACCAACTTCAATTCAATTTCACTTTTATTTAAATTTTTCGTATTTGTGTAACATCCTAATAAAGATAGAACCATTAATTAAAAGTCATCAAAAACTATATAATTCCATAAGGGGGGGGGGGGGGGGGGATTTGAGACGGAAGCTAATACGTGCTGAATTGATAGAGAATTAGGAAGAAAAAATTAAGAAAGAATGTTCATTCAACTAATCGATACCTTTTATTCACGACTCAACTGATTAAGTTTA
Organism: Bidens hawaiensis; assembly: GCF_021521415.1. Taxonomy (NCBI): domain Eukaryota; kingdom Viridiplantae; phylum Streptophyta; class Magnoliopsida; order Asterales; family Asteraceae; genus Bidens; species Bidens hawaiensis. The sequence goes on along the minus strand of NW_027500993.1, from coordinate 48,461 downwards.
TATGACTAACAAACTAAAATATGCAAGATTAATATGTATGAACAAGTTATATAGATGTATATATATCAAGGACACGAAGTCCTCAATAAAGCCTTGCCTTATGAGGTCCGAAACCTCACCGACCGGAATCGAAGAAGTAACTACCAAAGGTAAACAAGGGGTGTATATTATATATATGTTGCACAACCATAAGCAAGTATTAATACGGCTACATAAACTAATTAAGATGAAAGACTAAAAACCTTCAAGAACACTTAAGAAGATAACCTTGAATCTTTGATGTTTGAGAGAGTTTTTTTTTTTTTGGAGTTGTAGCAAGGGAAAATAAAGAGAAAAGGTGGTGTATATATAGGGTAATGTTGATGGTCAAATATGGGTGTGAGACACAAGAGTTTTCATGTAAAATGGATCAAGACAAAAACACAAAACAACAAAAAAAAATAAAAAAAAATAAATAAATAAAAATAAAAATAAAGGTACGATGTTTTCAAGACCCAACAAGTGTGAAAAATATTGTAACATAAATCCGTCATTTTGATTATAACATAAGCTTCGGTTTACAAATCGGGTCGGTTTACATAATAAACGAATACAAACAAGACCCGAAATTGACGAATGTCACAGTATCCCCTACTTTAGAAAATTTCGTCCCGAAATTAAGATGAAGACGATTCTGCGAACAAATGTGGATACTTCTCTTTCATTTTGTTTTCTCGCTCCCAAGTGAATTCCGCGCCGCGCCGTGATTCCCATCGAACTTTTGACTAACCGAATACGGCTACGCTTGGTTCTCTTCTCGTTGCGATCCATGATCTCAACGGGTCGTTCAACCAAGACCATCGACTCATCGACATGTACTTCGTCGAGAGGTATATGGAGATTACCCTCGGCTAAGCACTTTTTAAGATTTGAAACATGAAATGTCGGATGAACACCGGTAAGTTCTTCCGGTAGTTCGAGTCGATAAGCTACTTTTCCCACACGCTCAAGGATTTTAAAAGGACCAACGAAACGAGGAGCTAGTTTACCCTTCTTACCGAAACGGGCTACCCCCTTCCAAGGAGATACTTTTAGAAGGACAAGATCGCCAACATTAAATTCGATCAGTTTTCGCCGTTTGTCGGCGTAACTCTTTTGACGACTTCTAGCGGCTAGGAGGTTCTTACGGATTCGATCAATAACGTCGGTGGCTTCTTGAACCATTTCGGGTCTCGTGATTTGAGCTTCATCGACTTCGTTCCAACTAATCGGAGAACGACATTTAAGACCGTAAAGAGCCTCAAAAGGAGCCATCTCAATGCTCGAATGGTAGCTATTGTTATAAGAAAAATCAATGAACGGAATGTGAGAATCCCAATTCCCACCGAAATCAAGAACACATGCTCGTAGCATATTCTCGAGAGTTTGTATTGTACGTTCGGATTAACCGTCCGTTTGAGGATGATAAGCGGTGCTAAGATCGAGACGAGTTCTCAAAGCTTCTTGAAGTGAACGCCAAAAATGAGAAGTATAACGAGCATCACGGTCAGAGATAATAGTCAATGGTAAACCGTGTCGGCACACGATTTCTCGAACATAGATTTGAGCAAGCTGCTCGACAGAATACTTCTCGCGGATATGAATGAAATGAGCAGATTTGGTCAAACGATCGATGATCACCCAAATGCTATCGTTGCCCTTTTGGGTGTTGGGTAATTTAGTGATAAAGTCCATAGCAATGTCTTCCCATTTCCAAACGGGAATTAGTGGTTGCTCGAGTAGACCAAAAGGTCTTTGATGTTCGGCTTTAAGTTTTGAGCAAGTAAGACATTTAGATACGAATAACGCTACGTCCTTTTTCATACCCGGCCACCAAAAGGTAGCACGAATATCGAAATACATTTTATCCGCACCGGGATGAACGGAATACCGTGAATTGTGAGCTTCATCGAGTATACAAGTACGAAGGTCATCGCGATTTGGAACCCACAAACGATTGAGAAAGTACAAAAGACCATCGGGTTTGGTTTCAAGTTGAAGTTAGGCTCCACATGATATTTCGTCATACATGTTACCTTCTTCAACGGAGGTACGTTGAGCTTGGAAGATTCGAATTTGAAGATCGGTTTGAATGACAACGCTTAGAAGCAGAACGGATTTAACATTAACCTTTCGACTTAGGGCGTCGGCGACAACATTCGCTTTACCGGGATGGTAACGAATTTCGCAATCATAATCACTAAATAATTCGGCCCATCGTCGTTGTCTCATATTGAGATCTTTTTGGTCAAAAATGTGTTGAAGGCTTTTATGATCGGTAAAAACCACATATTTCGTACAATAGAGGTAATGTCTCCAGATTTTGAGAGCGAAAACAACGGCACCAAGTTCGAGATCATGAGTCGTGTAGTTCTTCTCGTTGACCTTAAGTTGCCTTGATGCGTAAGCGATGACTTGACCTCGTTGCATGAGGACACAACCAAGAACTTGATGAGAGACATCGCAAAATACTACGAAATCGTCGTTTCTAACGGGAAGGGTTAAAATGGGAGCGTTGCAAAGCATGTCCTTGAGAGTACAAAAGGCTTTTTCTTGCTTCGAACCCCAATCAAATGGTTTTCCTTTATGAGTGAGGGAGGTAAGAGGCAAAGAGATCTTGGAAAAGTTTCGAATGAAATGTCGATAATATCCGGCTAAACCGAGGAAGGATCGAATTTCCGTGGGAGTCGTTGGAGTTTTCCAATCCTTAACGGCCTCAATTTTAGCGGGATCAACATGAATACCTTTGTTGTTTACGATATGTCCCAAAAATTGAACTTGCTCGAGCCAAAATTCGCATTTGGAGAACTTGGCATAAAGTTGTTCGTTTCTAAGAAGTTCGAGAATGGAACGCAAATGATGCTCATGTTCGGCTTTGGACTTGGAAAAGATGAGAATGTCATCAATAAAGGCAATAACGAATTTATCGAGGAATGGTTTGCAAACGCGGTTCATGAGGTCCATAAACACCGCGGGTGCATTTCTTAACCCGAAGGGCATAACCAAAAATTCGAAATGTCCATATCGAGTACGGAAAGCGGTTTTTGGAATGTCTTCTTCGCGAACACGCAATTGATGATAACCTGATCGAAGATCGATTTTGGAGAAGCAAGTTGCGCCTTGAAGTTGGTCGAATAGGTTGTCGATTCGTGGCAAGGGATAACGATTTTTAATGGTGAGTTTGTTAAGTTCCCTATAATCGATGCACATACGAAACGAACCATCCTTCTTTTTCACGAAGAGAACAGGAGCGCCCCAAGGAGAAGAGCTAGGACGAATGAAACCTTTATTGGAAAGTTCTTTGAGTTGGTTCGATAATTCTTGCATTTCTGACGGGGCTAAACGGTAAGGAACCTTGGCCACGGGCATCGCGCCGGGTACAAGATCGATTCGAAATTCAATCGGACGAACGGGTGGAAGACCGGTGACATCGTCGGGAAAGACATCGAGGAAATCACGAACAATAGAAATATCTTGGATTTTCCTTTCCTTTTTGTCTTTTGTCGCCAAGAGAGCTAGAAGCGGAGCATACTTTTGGCGTAAGTATTTTTGCGATTGAGAGCACGACATGAGATTAAGCCTTCTCGAAGTAGCTTTTCCGAAGACCTTAAGGATTTTACCGTTGACAAGCGGAATGCGAATGAATTTATCGAAGCAAACAACTTCGGCACTGTGCAAAGATAACCAATCCATGCCTACTATGACATCGAAACTTCCCATTTGCATCGGGATGAGATCGATGGAGAATTTATGGTTAGCAAGAACGAGAGTACAATCGCGGACGACGGAATTTATGGTGATGGAGTTCCCATTGGCGACTTCAACAGAAAACGACCGGGAAAGCTTGGTTCGAGACATGGCAATTTTCGACTCAAATTTCAAAGAAATGAAACTTCTATCGGCACCTGTATCAAATAAAATGGAAGCCAAATGTTGGTTCACTAAAAACATACCGTTCACAACATCGTTTGCCGCTTGAGCTTGATTAACATTCATCATGAAAGCTCGTCCTTGATTGCCTTGGTTGACTTGAGGTGCTTGCGGTGGTGGAGGAGGTGGTGCTTGTATGGCTTGGATGGGTTGGATGAGTGGTGCATTGTGTTGGGAAAGTTGAGGTTGGTAGGTTTGAACTTGGTAAGCTTGAGTTTGGTAGTAAGGTGCGGTCATGGTTTGGTTAGTAAGGATGAGGCGAGGACAATTGTTGTGGAAATGGTTAGGGTTACCGCAATTGTAGCAAGCTCGGGGTTGTTGAGGTTGGTTTGGTGGGTAGGATGCATCGGTGTTGAGTATTTTGGGGAAAAGTTCTTGGTTGGTTTGGTTGGTTAGGTTGGGTTCGTTGTGCGGATCGGCATGTGGTGTTGAGATGACCAAGTCGGTTACAAATGGTACAATGGCAACAAGACATGTTTGGTGGGTGATGGAGTTGGCAAATTTTGATAAATGACATGGCGTTTCATGGAAAAATAATTAAAGATCATCCTAACTTTTGTTATAAAACGTTATTTTTTATTATGCAAATTTTGCTTTTTTTATGAAATACAATTTTCATTTAATGAGTTTTTTTATTAAAGATAATCAAAGGCTTTGGCTTAACGATAACAAGGTGTTCGATAACCATTGTGGTGGGTGGGGGTTTTCGGGTTCAAGTTTCATAGACAATAAGGATTAAAGAAATTTGTTGTTAAAAAACATCTATGTTTAAACATATCTTATACTGTAATGTTGTATTGTTAGCATGCATGTTATTTTATATATATTATGTTAAAAACTTTATTAGTATCAGTATTAACTTTTTTGCTGTCAAATTGTATTCCGAAAAATGATTGTTAAGCTAAACATAAGCCTAACTTTATTCCAACGTTTATAATCATTTTATAAATCTAATCAGTGTTTAAAAAACAATTCAATATGTTATAATATCTTAATTTTGTGGATTTAACACGTGTGTGTGGATTTAACAGGGGTTTCTTCTTTGGCGGGCTTAGGGAGTAGTGGTTTCGCAGTCGGTCAAGCCGCATTAAAAGCTATTTCAGGTAAGGTGGCAAAACATGAAAAGGCGTGTCTTGACAACCAACATGTATTTATTCCTTTTGCTTTTGACACTTTTGGTTTCCTCGCGCCTGAAGCTGTGGAGCTACTTACCCGTGTTCAGCGGGTCATGCATAGTAATGTTATGACTCAAAGATCAGCAAATATAGTTTTTAAAAGATTGGGTTTTGCGATTCAAAAGGGGTAGCGGCGCAGCTTGTTGCCCGCTTGCCTTCTGTTTCGATGTAATCTAAACTTTTCTTTAATAAGATATTTTACTAAAAAAAAAATTTTTGTTTTTGTAAGCGATGGAATATCTAAGTGTAGACGAGGTTGAAAGTGTATCTGAAGACTTTGATCCAACGTTGTGCTCTCTTGATATTCTGAATGAGATAAAGATGTCTGGTTTGCCTAGCTATAGATTAGTACTTAAGGTCGGTGCTCCGATTATGTTGCTACGGAATATTAACCAGAAAAAAGGTTTGCGCAATGAACTTGCCTATAGATTGTTAGCTTGGGAAAAAGAGTTATTGAAGCTAAGGTTGCTTCTGGTACTAATATCAGATATCGTACGTTACTCAGTCAAAGTACTCTTACTCCATCCGATAAAAAACTTCCTTTCGAGTTAAAGAGAAGACAGTTTCCTGTTACACTTTGTTTTGTAATGACTATAAATAAAAGTCAAAAACAGTCGTTAGCAAGAGTTGGATTGTACTTAAAAGAGCCATTTTTTATACACAATCACCTTTATGTTACTTTGTCAAGAATGAAGACTAGAGACGACATTAAAATAGTCACGCTAGACAAAGAATCTAATCAACGAATCAAACAACAAATGTGGTATATAAAGAAATTTTTGGAGGCTTATCGTGATTAAGCTTGCAGATATGTTGTGTATTTGTTTTCATGTTATTATATTAATTAAATACGTTTTTAATGTCTTTGGGTATGTTATTTTTATATTACTAACTTTTAAAGACGGGTGAACTTGTATTGTATTATATAAATATATATATATATATATATATATATGAAGTATATATATGTTCCACCGTGTATAACATGTCTGTAACCTAGTATGACAATATGAAACGAAACGATTAACTTGAGTTTGATCCACTTAGAAACAATTACTAACTTTTGGTTATTTCTATTTTATTTGAAAAAAAAAAATGCTAATAATCCAATTTAATGTATTTGCATTAAAACTCTTACGTTTCATACAAATATTAATTAATGTTTATGCTTTAAGTTTTTTTAAACTACAATTACCAACTTCAATTCAATTTCTCTTTAACTTAAATTTTGTATTTGTGTAAAATCGTTATCAATATAGAATCAATAATCATTAAAAGCTATATGTTTACTATAAATATCTTATTTGATTTTTTTTTAATAATTTGTTTGGTTAATAAAATTCGGGGTGTTAAAAGCAACATAAGCTTTAACTTGTAGTGGAAGGATTTGAGATGAAAGTTGATGAGGTTTAATGTCATCTAAAACATTCCTTGTTAAGGATTGACGTAAGTGAAGTCGATGTTTTGAAATGGCTAAAAACCAAAATTGTTTGATAAACGACACGTCGTTTACCCATATGATGGCATGGAAAATAATTGAAGACCAACCTAAATTTTGTTATGAAACATTATGTGTGTTCATGTAAATTTAATTTGTTTTATTAGTTAATGAAAACACAACTTTAAAATTCTTTAATGAGTTTTCATTTATTTTTTATTTTTATTTAAAGATAGTCAAAGGGCCTTTGGCCCAGCAGTAACAAGGTGTTTGATAAGATTTTATCTTTATAAATGATAATTGTTTAAGTACAAGGTTTATAAAAAAAATCCAATCGTTATAAAACAAATTGTGTGATTTATAAGTAGAGTTAGAAAGCGCATGATCTGTCGTTCTAAACAAAATAAAATAGCGTAGGGACAAGATTGATGCGACGGATGGCTGGAACATTGGTTTAGGGATGAGTTTATGAAAAGAATGAGGAAGTGATATGGAAAAAAAAAATAAAGTGTTAGGTATTTATTTATTTATATTTTAACAGCAATTAACTCTTACCCAATGATTGAATCTGAGAGTTCATACCAAGAAACATAAGCTTCTATCACTAAACTAACTACCCACATGGCACCGAGATAGGTATGTTAGGGACCACACCCTCCTTTTATATTAATGGTTTTCTTTTATACCATTGATCTAAAAATAAATGGTCAAGATCTCATATGCTTTTGTTCTTGTTGGGGAAGTGAGACGACATTGATATAGAAAAAATAGAGTATTAGGTATTTATTTATTTATTTTAACGACAATTAAATCCTACCCAATGATTAAATCTGAGGCTTCACACTAAGATACATAAGCTTCGACAACTAAACCAACTACCCAGGTGATAGAGTCTTAGGTATGTTAGGGACACTCTCCCTTTATATTAATGGTTGTCTTTTGTCACCATTGATCTAAAAATAAACGGTCAAGATATCACATGCTTTTATTCTCAATGCCTATAAATAGCATTAAAATACTAGTTCATATCACAACATAACAAACCTTACAAAAGTATCATCTCCTCTCATCAATATTTTCTCCGTCCTTTTGCAAATGAAGGCTTACAGTTTTTTCGGGGTCATAGTGATTGGAGTTATGATAAATCTTATGGTGCATGTGCACCTCGGTATGGCGGATTGCAACCCGGCTCAATTGTTTCCATGCTTGTCGTATATATTGGGTGAACCATCTCCAGATTCCTCATGTTGCCAAGAGCTCCATGCACAAAATCCGTGCCTTTGTACCTATGTGAAGGACCCTTCATTTGGAAAATATCTCCAAATGCCGGGTGCTACAAAAGTTGCACAAGCATGTGGTGTAACAATCCCAGATCCTAAAGCATGTCACTAACTATTTGACTAGTCCTATGTAATTTAAGTTGATTAATGAATTACCATAATGAAAAACTTTTATTATATGTTGGACTTTTGTTTAAATATTTTATGTTTTATGCTCTTTCTTTTTGGGACCAAAGTTCACTAAGATAAATAAAGTTCAAGAAAAAGAATAATAATTCTTTTGATTAAATGTATACAACTTGTCATTGAAATTAAATGAATATGTTCGGCTTGAATTGACTGTTAACGAGACAAATTTATGGTCGAGCTCGGCTTGGACAAAGCTTGAGCCAACTCGCAACTCAGCGATACATTATATTTTTTTAAAGGTTGGATTTTACAATTCGCATCAATAGTTGATATGGTGTTGAAAATCACATGGCTCAATAGTCAATACTATCACTTGTTGGAATTTAGTTACTATTTGTAGTTTAAATAGGAAATAAGTTGGTTTTAAAACGTATTCATTTTAACAATATGTTATTTTGTCCATTTAAATTGTTTTATATGTAATATAGATTATTAAACGTGTTATTAATAAACAATCTAATTAAAGAAAAATGACGTTACACGTCTATTCCCAATGTAACTAACGATATGTTAAACCATGCATTTATTATCAGTGTATACCAAGTGGAAAGTGGTCGACTATACGTTTGCAAAAATACTTAATGCGTCTATATGTGTGAAATGAAGAATGTTTTCAAACTATGGCCGGATATCAAACTATCGGGTTAAAGGTCAAACCAAATTAAATTATGGGGCGACGTCATAATTAAATGATTCAAGAGAGAACTCATATTAAACAGAAAACCCGAGAACTAATAAATAACTCACAAAAACTTAATTTAAACAAATATTTATAATTTTTTTCATTCTTCTTATATGTTGTTATTCTTTACCAAAATTTAGAAAAAAAATAAAAAAAATGTCGATCATGATATTACATGTATTACATACATGTAATAATGTTATATTGCATGTATGTAGTACAACAGTATTGATATATTACATATATATGCAGTATGTCAAATATCGCGAGCGACGTATTTGTTTCTTTCTTTTTTTGTTTAGAATTGTGACCTTATATTAAAGAAATGACAATTTTTTAAAAACAAAATCATGTTTTGGTTGGGTTTTTGTTAGTTATTTATAAATCATAGAGGATTCCCGTTTATGTCCCTATAGTTTGTTGGCGGAAGCACATTGAGTCCCTCGAACATAAAAAGATCCGATTGAGTCCATGTGGTTTTCTAGCCGACGGGTTGCAGGTGCTGATAACAATCCCCTTTTGTTTTCACATTGCATCAACAATAACAAATCTTCACGCCATAATTACTAAACAAATCGATAAAACTAGTAACAACAATTTTTCGACACAATCACCGCAAAATCAAGTCAAAAGCTCATAAAAATTGGGTCTAAATTGACTATTTAAATCTAATAACAAGTTTAAAATACAAATCAGGGCATAAACCTAAACAAAGTCAAACAGAATGTCAGATCTAAACAGAAATTGACAAAAACAAAGATGCATGCACGAAATTAGAAACAAAACATACCGATAAACTAGTAACAGTAATTGTTCAATGCATTGATTGCAAAAACATATCAAAAACTGGTAAAAACTAGGTCTAATAAAACATAAAGAGGTTAACAATGCATATCCCCGACTCAGATTTGGAGAGATCGATGTGTGGGTGGGCGGTTGTGGCGGTGTTGAAAATATTAGAACTTAAACCTATAGTTAAAAAGCATAAAATTATTCAAAGTAGATGTCATACCGGTTCCTGCCAAACACACACTCTTTGCCTATCACAACGAATATCTGAATCATCATTCGTTCGTATTGTGCTAAGAATGAAACAGAAGCTGTGCCATACATTCAAAGATAAAAAGTATTCAAAGTACAAGCAAAGGGCTTCCCTTTTAATATATTATATTGATTTATCATACAGTAATTACTAGTGTAGTTGTCATGTTATGAAAGTCATGCTGTCCTAGTTGCAGTATTCTATTATGACACATTAACAAAATCTTGTAGGACTCTAGTAAAAGATCAAACAAGTTTCATAGTCAAGTGGACGAGTGTATAAATTCGCTGCTTCAAGCTTTCATTAAGAAACTACTATGGTTTGACTCTGAATTATATTATAATAAACAAGGGACTTGGGGTCACATATTATTGAGTTCTTAATGCATGGAGTCAATTTAGCAGCCAAACTTGTTTGATCAGATACATTCTTTGTTTGTTCATTGGTGGAACTATGTAGAAGGATATGTATTTACTCTTATAAGTGTTAAGAGATGAAGAATTGGTGGAACTATGTGGAAGGGATCTTCAGGATCAGGCTTCAGGGCCACCTCCGCTTGGACCAGCACCGTCAGAGCGCGGCTGCCCAAGGAAAGCCTTAAGGATGTTTAGCCCATCATCAGCAGCAGCAGCTTCGTTCACCTTCTCCACCACTGGATGCGGGAAGGCAGCGTACTGGTTCACAGCTTGGTCATAAGCAGCTTCAGTATTAACATTGAATAAAGGGAAGTTGGAGGGCGGAAAGCCTCTCTCAGCAAACCCTAGACCAAGCAGGAAGCCAGTCTTCTCCCCATCCTCATGAGAAGCGTTGAGGGCTGTGCTCATCGCATCGTCATAAGAGGTCTCTGAAAGGACCCGACGCACAACCTACAAGAGAATACAAGTTAGAACATTTTCTAATTACGAGCGGAAAGCGTAAAGAAAAAGTTAAAGATACCTGAGGCAACGCTTCTCGAAGCAGCCATTGGAGGGTAGCTTGACTTTCTTTGTAAGCACGTTCGGCTCCGCTCTTATCAAGGTTGGCAAGTTGAACTTCCTTGGCGGCAGCCTCTTCGACGCTTTTGAGTTTCCTTTCAGTGCGGTCAAGCACCCCCCTCTGGTCAAGGATCTCCTGCAGCTTCTTGGCATCTTCCATTGCCAAGGCGTCATGAGCATGCTGAAGAGCCTTTAATTTGCATTTAAGCTGCTCATTCTCTTCGCGAAGCGGCTCAGCAACAGCTTCAGCCTTGGCAGCCCTCTCAGTTGAGTTTCGCGCAGTCTCCTTGGCCAGCCGAAGCTGTTCATTCACAGCTTGGGCAGCCTTGGAGCGGGCCTCGAGTCGCGCCTGGACTTCAACCTCGAGGGCCTTGAATGCCTTCTCCTTCTCGGCTGCGGCAGCGGCCAACTGCCGGTTCTCCTCCCGAAGAGCCCGCGCTTCAGATACATCTTTGGCGCGAGCTGCTTTTAACTTGTCGTTTTCACGACAAAGGAGCTCGACGCGGGGCTGCGTCCGGGCCTGGAGAACCCGAAGCTCATTGGTTAGCCTACCCTCTTGGTAGCTAGCCATGGCTTCCCCCAACGCACCATGAGGAGCAGCGTGGCGAGCCCAGTCCACGCACTCCACAGGGGTACGAAGGGTTGTTCCTCGGCGTATGTTCCATCTTGGAACATACACTTCATTGGAATCCGACACTGCAAAAGAAACAAAGGCAGTTAGGAAAAGATGATAAAAATATACAAAGGAAAAAGAACCCTACGTACCTGTAGGGTCAATAACAGGCCGATAGCCGCCAAACCCATCACCTGAACCTAAAGGAAATCCATCCAACAGGTCAGGTAGACGGGAAGGTGGCATAGATCGGCGGGAAGCCCGGCGCGTACCTGATGGTCCGGCCATCGGTGCCGGTGGCGCAGGTATAGTGGCAGCCGCTGTGGTAGCCATTGTTGGCGCCACCTCCTCAGCAACAGTAACCGCCGGCTCCGTGAAAGATGCTGTAAAAATTGCACTCACGGCCGGCGGAGACAACTTCTCAGCTGGAACAGCCTCAGGAAGGCTGGAACCAGCGGAAGCAGGCACAGACGCCTGGGTCGACGCCTCGGGAAGGCTGACCGAGCCTTCCCTCATTGGCGGGGGAATACTTGCTCCAACTCCACCCTGGAATGCGTCAACATCCACACCTGCACAAGCAAAAGTGTTAGAAAAATTTATTTGAAACAACAAATCTAGACAAGAATTATGGGGGCACTTACGGGGTTTCTTGAGCTTGAACGTACGGACGAGCGGGGGCGAACCCGATGGAGCCGGCCTCTTGACACCGGTAACCGTCGTCGTCGCTGCCTCCCCGGAGGTAACAGCTACAGCCTCCGGAGCGGTGGTCTCCTCACCACCGGGCTCCCCCGCCACCTCTGCACTATCTGACTCCGAGTCAGATAGGACTACCGGGTCGGCCGTAGAGGCCACCTTCTCCTTGCCTTTCCCGACGGCAGCCTTTTTCTTCCGCACCAGTGGAGGACCTTCTGCGGATTCCTCAGAAGAAGAAATGTCAACTCCAGCAGCAGGCACAGCATTGAGAGGTTCAGGGTAGAAGATAGGCTTACCTGGCCGTCGGTGGCTCAGGATCTCTTGGCCTGGCGGGTAAACCTCCACGAACCGACCCGCGGTCTGCTCTAAGATGGGCAACTCGTTCTCGTCCAGAGCACGAGTACCCATCCGCGCGGGACCATCTTCCTCCCGCGGGTTCAGGAGCGACTGAAGATCGTTCCCCTCTGAAATCAACAAGAAAGAAAAAATCGAAGTCAGCAAAATGAAACAAGACGTACCATAAGGGACAGAGTTCGAACCATATTCAAGGACGATCGGAACCTTATCCGCATTCGCCGCCTTCCACACCCGGCTCATCCCCAGCATCACCATCGCCGACTCCGGAAAACGGAAAACCGGGGACTGGACCCGGGATATCTTCGAGAACCATTCCGCCTCCTCGTAGTTGAGGGCGGGAAGGTTCGGAAGCGCCTGGCCATTCTTGAACTTCATGGCGATGGGGATGGCGCGAGCGGATATGAAGAAGAACTCTCTTCTCCACGAGCGAAGACTCCGCTCGGTGGTACAAATCTTTAAACCCTTGATACGGGTTGTAAGAGTGTACCACCCCTGGATGCACCTCCAAGTGTAGAAGGTCATCACACGGTCAACGAGGGGCTCAAGGCCCAGTATCCGGCACACCCACTCAAAGTGCCGGACCTTGGCAATGGCCATGGGGTGCACCTCTGTCAGGTGCACACCGTGCCTCTCCAGAACACGGTACACAAACTTTGTCAACGGAAACCTAAGGTTTCCGTAGACAAAGAATGCAGCATAAACCCCGATCTTGCCACTAGGGGCATCGTACACAGTATGGTGGGGTTCAGGAAACTCAGGCTCGAGAGACTCGAGCATGAACTTCCTGACGATATACTGGTACAGATCGACAGGAAGAGAGCACTGGCATTCGCCAGCAGTCTTCTGGTCATCAGCATCATGAGAAGGCATGGTGGAAGAAAGATGAAAAGAGATTTCAGGGTAATGCTTTACTGAACAGAAAAATTCGCCGGAAATTACTTGAGAAGAAGAGATGAAAGTGAAAAGTGTGAATTGCAAATAACCCTCTCCCCCTTTATATACTAATCGCAATTAATGCGGTGAATTTAATGCGAAGGAGAGAGAATTCGAAGGTGCAATGAAACTATGACACGTGGCAAAAAGCAGACTGGCAACAGCTGTTGACAGGACGTGTGCCAGTAATTTCGCGGCCACGCGCCCGAAAAATCGCGCCCACGCGCCTGAAAAAGCGTCTGGAATGACCATATAATGTCACGTCACCATAACTTCCTGCACGTCCTGACACAGTCAGAAGAAACCGTCGCGCGACGTTTCAGAGGTTTGGACTGTTCCTATCTTTCCACCAACCTTTCGAATTTCAAAATTCAAAATTTAAAAAGAAGCGGGAAAATACCCCCTTACCTTGGCGAACAAGTAACCATAAGACGGATGCGGGTACAGTGTTAAGGCAAAACCCTTCACATACCTAGCACCCGCAGGGAATTGAAGCCAAGAAAACCTTGGCGAACAAGTAACCATAAGACGGATGCGGGTACAGTGTTAAGGCAAAACCCTTCACATACCTAGCACCCGCAGGGAATTGAAGCCAAGTACCTTGGCGAACAAGTAACCATAAGACGGATGCGGGTACAGTGTTAAGGCAAAACCCTTCACATACCTAGCACCCGCAGGGAATTGAAGCCAAGTACCTCGGCAACCAAGTAACTATAAGACAGGTGCGGGTACAGTGTAAAGGCAAAACCCTTCACATACCTAACACCCGCAGGGAATTGACGCCAGGAATACCTTGGAAGTAAAGTAACCATAAGACGAGCGCAGGTACAGTGTTAAGGCAAAACCCTTCACATACCTAGCGCTCCGCTGGGAATTGAAACCAAGAAGGATCTTCTGGGCAATGCTTGCGGAAAAGGAAATAACATCCCCGCATAGCGGGAACGTCGAGAACTACGTTGTTTGAAGCTCCAGGATGGAATTGGTGGTTTTAACATAATTGATCACTATGTTCAAAACTACCAAAACCTCATGGAGAATCCACACAACTGGGACTCAATGCTCCTGACTTGCAAGGAGGTTACAGACCTACCCGCATCATACCCAAAGACCAAGCAGGAAACTCGGGCATTTCTGCAAGTGACAAGGACTTCCCATGGAAAACCTTACAAAACCCTTTTCAAAACCCTTTTAAGTCCAAAAGTTCACCTCACTTTATTAAACACGCATGAGAAGAACATTGGACTGGGGGGACTTGAAGAGGTAGGTCCCAGCAGAGCCCAGTTGGACCCGCAAGACTCACCTTAAACAGGGACGTCTGCGCAGAGACCAACTGGATCCGCAGGACCAACCATGCTCAGAGAAGTGACGTCCTTACGCGCAGTATGCAAGCTGGTCCCGCAGGAAATGCCTCCCATGGTGAAGGACTCCGCCTGTTCCCGCAGCCTCGGATACAAGCCATGAGGGAAGGCCACCCGCGCAGCATGGCTACACGCACTAGGCACTTAACTCTCCCTAGTGTCACCTGAAGGAATGAGCAAAGGCGGGAGGGGGAAAACTCCCGCCTAAATGAGCCAGTCCGTATGATGGAGGATCTTTTGTGTGATACCTGACGAGGTACAGACAAAAGATCTGACCAAGAATGCGACAGCTCGCTGACAGCAGCATGGCAGACAGCACGCCACAGCACTGTGACCAATAGCCGCCGCCTACCCACCAACTCCTGCCATACCACGTGCCTAGCCTGTTGTTGGCAGAAGAGGAAGAGTGCACGACACGCCTGCTCTGTGTCAGCCGCTACCTATCCACCACTCACAGGCAGGGCACGTGCATAGGTTACAGTTGGTAGCGTGTTGGGCCGGCTAAACCCCTTGGAAACCTACCTTCGGCTATAAATACCCCAAATGGTATGACCATCTCATCTTATCATATTATCATCAATTATACCTGATATCTGCTCTAGCAATCTCTTAATATACTTTTATATTTAAAGAGCAATCTAGTCTGATTCTCACGCCGGAGGGTGGTCACAAGGAGGAACCCCCCCTTCTCAGTGACGAGCTCACGGTGTCTGTTTTGCAGGTTATCAGAAGAACCATCTTCCAAGGGTCTAACCCCTCGTGGGAAACAGCTCTCCAACCCCCAGGTTACCAGTAATCTGCCCGGGGTTCGACTGGTGTTTGATCAGATACATTCTTTGTTTGTTCATTGGTGGAACTATGTAGAAGGATATGTATTTACTCTTATAAGTGTTAAGAGATGAAGAATTCTGTTTATTGATAAGACCGAATAAAGTTGGTTAGCTGCTTTACAACAAAATGTCGATATTCATAATTTCCTTGTGTAGTTGTGTGATGATTGCTGAGCTTGTGGACACTGTATTTACACTTAATGGTGTAGGTGAGCTTGTCTAGCATTTAGGCAAATTTGGATTTCTGAATTCGTTGATAGTTTACAGGTGTTAGTTTTTGTTTAGCCATCACAATAGTCAATAGTTATTACGGTTAGAGAGGAAGGGTCGGTTAATTGATAAGAGGGTGAGCAAGAAAAAGTGGGTTATTTGAGTTTGAAACAACAAATTTTAGGGTGAGGTTTAGGATCAGGCTTGTTAGAAACTCTCGCAGTCCCACATCGGCTGAGTGAAGAATATATATATGAAAGTCTGGCCTATATGATCAGCGGCCCATGGATATGACAAGCATACCTTTCTCGGCCTTTTGGCTAAGATCAAGTGTCGTATCTGTTCTTATCAGTTTAATATCTGGTATGTGAGTCATCGGCTCACTCGATATTAATCTTATTTTCGATATTAATCTTATTTTTTATGGGGGAAGGCCCATCAAAGTAGCTTGTTGCTTGTGTCTTCAAGCGTTGCCTTGGTCTTACACTACCACTAAGGCATGGCGCACCCCCTCCAATTTGCAGTAAAAAAATGTTTCTGTTCTATGTTGCTTAGCTACGCTACATATAATTATTTAATAAATAATGGACAAGTTGTAATCGTTGGGAGTTCCTTTTGTAAATTGTATAAGCCCAAAGATTAATAGAAAGAATTACAGAAAAGAGGTATAAAGCCCAATCAAAACGGATTATCCTTAAGTAGTATATATGCAAGGCAACTGACAAGTGACAAAGATAATGTGATTACAAACTACTAAACCATCTTTCGCCTCTCCATTTCACATAGGTACCTCGAATATTTCATTCGATCTTGTATACATATGTCGTCTACAAACCCACGCAATCTGACCATCATCTCGGTACCTGACCCTCCACAGCCCAAACTTTTCTGCAATATCTTTCCCTGTAGAGCACCCTCTTTCCCTTAAAAAATCCACAACCCACTGCTGTGCTGCTTTCATATCTTGCTGAATATCGGTTGACCTCCCTCTGCTCCCACCAGCAGCCGCAGCCCCCACCACCCCAGCTGCCGCCACACCCGCTGCCCCGTAGGCAAGCGGGTTTCCCGTCAGATGCGCCACTTCTCTGCTCAAATCCGGTATCATTTCTCCCATTCCCGCAGCTATATGAGCTCCTATTTTCAATGCAAATGTCAACAGCTTCATGAAACCTTTCATGTATGGAGCCAAAGATATCACTGCTCGGTTGTCTATCTGCATCATTTCACACCCCATTTGATCTTCAACAACATGCATTTCGCCTCTAAACTCGCACAACATGTGAAGCCGAAGCGCAGTCATCCCGGATATCATGTTTGTCACCAATCTTCTCGAGTAATTCTCGGTTTTCACGAAATAAAACATGTTTGGCACCTTTCTTTCTTCTATCTGAACGTTATAATTCGCTAAATAGTTAACCTTCCGATGAAGCTCGGTCAGTAGCCTATGTTCATAGTATCTCAGCCCTTGGATTTCTTGCTTCAAGTCTCTGATTTCCATCTCAATGATCTTGAGTCTCTGAATCACCTCTTCCACGCCTTTAGCGATTCCCGCAAATGACGGGTCAACTTTACCGGTTTCATCTTGTTGAAGGCGATTTAGCCCGTCTGAATCAGCTTCTGTAGGCACTTGTAACTCCACTGCTAGATTATAAAGATCATGATACCTTCTATGAAGTACTTCTCTGAAGTCATCATCGGATAGTAAATCCCGAGCAAGGTCAAACCCAGCTCTCAGTATGAGTCGGCCCGAATCCGAGACTGGACTCCAAGTATGCTGGTAATCATACATGCTGTCTGCTGGAACTGACAGCAAAGCCTGCTTTAACTGAGGGAGTGGTACACATTGGGTTTTTCGGTATCGTGGGGGCGTTAGATTCTTGACGCACTCTGGACGAATGACGTTTTCGGTTAAAGTTAACCCGTGACACAGGTTTTGGATTGCTGGGTAAAGAAGCTCTCGAAAGAGCTTAATGGTTTCAGTTAGGCTTTTGGTGGAGCAGGCAAGAATATCTATATAGTACCCGAGTTGTCCTCCTAGCTCGACTCGGATGTGGACGCCATTGATGTTGATCAAGATGAGGTGTTTTGCTAGACTGTATGTTGCTCCATGTTGGCTCTTGAGTCCTATGATTTTGTTGTGTAGTTGAACCTGTTTCCAAATAAAATAAGAAAGTTAGTTTAGATGGCGGTTGGCTTTGTGCTTCGAAAATATGTCTGATTTTTGCCTTTTCATGTTACAAATAAGCAGCTTCTAATGAACATACCTGTAATTTTGGGAAGAACCCGGGAGTGAGGAACATGTGACTCGAGTCATGGCATTCAAGATGTCTGCCTGCGAAAACACAATCGGATGTGACCAACTGCCATCTCGGTATTCTCGTTCTGTTTTCTTCCAGAAGAGAAGGAATCAGCAGCAAAGATTCCGGATCAGACGGGTCTTGTCTGTAACATAACTCCAGTTTCAGCATCATGTTCACCAGATCACCCGCATCCAAGTTCCCAAAGATCTTGGAACCCATCCCAGGAATCTGGCTATGCAAACTTCCTCTCAGAATCTTCTCTAACTCTTGTCTACTCACAAACCCACCGTTAACATCTTCATTAGAGTTCGTCTTTCTAGCATTTAACTTCACTAGCTGACCGATCACCTCACTGCAAAACCACTGGAAATCCAAAATCAAAAACTCTAAATCTTCAAAATATATCACCTCTCCTATGCTATGAAGACACGCAGCAACCGCCTTTCGTCTCATCTCAACTCTCTTTACAATGTGATTGCTTCTCGATTGAACACAACGTAGAGATGGAACTCTAATCTGGCACAAATCACTGAATTCTCGCCACCTCATCGCTGGTTTCTCGTGATTCTCCGACCTCCAATCGGATAATATTGTTATGAGATCGTTGCAGAGTTCATAGACCCTCGGGACTCTTTGCAGAACAGTTTTGCTGGTTTTTCTGATGTGATGAGTTAGTTTACTCACAGAAGCAGATGATCTTGCATCAACTGTGAATACGGTTGGATAGAAATCAGCATACCCTTGAAACTTATCTCTAACTCTCTGAACCGCATTTACAGTATGCTGGAAATCCAGTGACGTCGGATCCACCTTGTCATGGTGTGTTAGCACCATGGTAACATATGGTAGCATGCACTGTTGATCTGCTCTTTTTGAGTTGGAAACTATGAACCTGAGCCAGTACTGCAGGTCTTCTTCCAACTCTGATGGTGATTTTGGTTCTTTGTTGTTTGGTTTACGGAACAAGCTGGAAACGACTACAAAAAACGAAGCGCTCCCGTGCCCAGGAAACATGAGGTCGTGTACGGAAAAGAGCTCGTGGTGACCTCCTAGGTTCCATATCGAAAGTTTTGTGTCTTCGTCTTTGAATGTTTTTACTTTCATTCCTGTCGTTTTTATCGCTTGCTCAACTGGATTAACTAGAGTTTTGACTTGATCAAGGTATGGTATCTTTGAAGAAGACAGGTTTTGTGATATGGAGTTGCATAATGTGGTTTTTCCTGCATGAATATAGGTATCTTGAATTCTTAATTATTCATAAATTGATTAAATAAAAAGAAACTGCATAAAAAGTTGACAATGTGACATACTACAATCAGATAATCATAATAGTTTGGTGTGAATTTCCAACAAGCTAGACGCAAACCTAACACGTCACGTACCTTGAATTCTTAAGTACATTACAAATGAGTTGTGTTTGTGTCAACTCATATAAACTTATGTCGTGTTTGGGTTAACGTGTCTGACCCGATTTTTTGGGTTCGATTTGTTTTGAGTTGCGTCCCATCAACCCGTGAACATGGCCCATTTAACACCCTAAAGTAAGTAACTTTATAAAATGAATATCATGATCAAACTTACCAGCAAATTCTTGCCCACAAATGAATATTCTGCAACTTTTAGGCACAGTCATAGGCATATCCTTGAGCAAATCAACTTCAGGTTCAGCTTCAGATTTTGCATTTTGACCCAATTTCAGATATATTTCTTCAGCTTTCCCACAAATCTGCAGTGGGGTTCTTGCAATATCAATCTCCTCAATCCATGGATTCACCTGCAAAGTCTCCATTATCGCCTTCAATACCAAATCACCATCAACCCCTTTGCAGCCTTGCAGAGACAAACACTTCAAACTAGCATTTTTCTCCAAACTTTTAAAAACTCTGATAAAGTCTTGTGGTTTTAAGCTTTGATCTTCATATATACCCAATCTTGTTACAGTCTGATTACTGCTCAACATCTGCAAAATCGCAATCAAACCGCTCCTCCCGATCTTTGTTCTTTTCCCTCCAAATGTTAACGACTTTAAAGTTATATTCGCTTGAATTTGAAGAGTGGAAAACCGAGTTAACGGGCAAAGCAAGTGTTCAACACCAACCCCATTAAACCGGTTATCATCTAAATACAAGTTTTCCAAGCTTCGGTTCTTGAAAAGTCCAGCAGCAACATAAACAACACCCTTGTTTTTTAAGCATGTTTTCGAGAGGTGAACTTCCTTTAGACTCCGGTTCTGTTCAAGAACCCACCGAAACTCCTTGGCCCACCGGGATCTTAACCGGACCCCAGTCAAGTCAAGAGATTTGACCGTCGTGTTCCACCCCAGAGCACAAGCCACCCTGCACGCGCCTGAAACTGTTATCCGGTATATCCGTAATGTGCTACTTTCAGGTGCGAATTCAACCACTTTCGAGCTAGTGTTCTTATCATGTTCTCCACTCCATACATGAACTTCCATCGATCGGTTTCTTGCTAGCACTGCAGATATCAATGGAGTCGCTGTGATCGAACTCGAGTCAAAGATTGTCAACACCTTCAACGTCGAATTCGCTTCGATCATTTTGGAAATTTCTTCTGCCCCTTTTGATCCTATTGAATCTTCCCATATTTGTAACTCTTCTAAACAAGTATTCACCTATAAAAGTAATGAGAAACTATTTGAACAAATATACTCAAGTCCCGATCGATAATCAAACACGACGTAAACGACTAACTCTCATTTATTAATCAGAAAATATAACTCAAAAAACTGATTACAATCTCTCAAACCCTAACTCGTTTTAACTCTTGATGAACACTAACTTGGTTGCATCTCGTGTGTTCTGTAATGTCAAACCATACCTCGGTTTATACCTATTTTAATTACAAAACAATTAGGAAACACATTGTAGTTAGGAAACAAAGCCAACTAATCAACTATAACCGACTTGTCATTATTGGTCCCTCAATT
Source organism: Bidens hawaiensis (assembly GCF_021521415.1). Taxonomy (NCBI): domain Eukaryota; kingdom Viridiplantae; phylum Streptophyta; class Magnoliopsida; order Asterales; family Asteraceae; genus Bidens; species Bidens hawaiensis. Next base: position 27,492 of record NW_027500993.1, on the reverse strand, counting down.
TCACCGACTTGTGACTTGGAGTCTGAAATTACGTCCGACATATACTATATACAATTAGCATTACCTTTAAAGCTGAAGCTATTAAACTAGCTCCATATGAACCAATGCTTGATTCAGATAACATGATCTCTTTAACCACTTCATTTTTCTTCAATATCTTCGCTAACCGGTCCATGCACTCGAAATCCAGCTTGCATTTTTTGAACTCGACCCGCTTTACATTCGACGAGTTATCAAGCAAGATCTCAAGATTCTTTACTTCTTCTAAATCCCATTCAACCTGATAAAACTCGAGATTCTGTAACGAAAGTCGTGTTTTGGACGATGATGATACGAGTGTGAGGATGTTAGAAAACTGGAAATGGGATTCATTTGAAATGTTTATATGAATGGAATCATTGGTTTCTTGGTGAAAACATGATGTTGGTTGAGAAAGGTGGAATGAAATGCTTTTAAATTTGAGAGTTTCAGTTCGAAGTGATTGGAGAAGCCATTGAAGATCTCTCAAGTTTTGATTTGATGCCATTGTTGATGAATCTTTGATGGTGTAACGGTAATTATGTTTGAAATCATATATTATTATTGTATAAGTTCATAGGATATTGTGAAGTGGTTTCTTTCGGCGGAAAATATGATTTGCTTTCACTTTTATTGTATAAGTTATAGTTTGTGTGTGAAACTTTGAATAACTTGCAATAAAGGAGATAAAAAGGTAAAACAGCATCAATGATTTCTCATATATTTATTATATATAAATATAAATATTTTACTAATAAAAAATTAATGAAACATCCTAAATAATTGATTTTTGGATTAAAACTTACCATTGGGAAATTCAATTTTAACAGTAGATGTTCCACTTTTTTGAAAAGCATGTTTGGTCGTAAAGAAATGATAAGATGCCTAGGTGATGGGTGTTTCAAAGCATTGATACCATTCCTCGGGCGGTTGAATTCTATTTAAGACTATCCCCAATACAAGCTAAAATACTTAGCAAAAATCTTTGTTACATCACCCCACTACTCATTCTCTTTCATCTTTCTTTTACACATTCTCTCTCTTCTCTCTCTCTTCCATGTCACACTCCACATCACCTCCATCTCTCCAAATGCACTATAACCTCCATCTCTCCAAATGCACTATAAATGCAATGCATTGTGAAAGTTCTAATAGTAATACACAAAATATTTAGAACCAAAAAGTTTATTCACTCATATGCATGCATGTGTCATAACCCTTTTAACCCTCAATACATATTTTAGGGACCAATAAAACTTATAATTGATCAAATTTCTTGAGTTGACCAAATCGCCTTTAGGTCAAAATTAACAACTTCAACAACCTTCATGATTCAATACAACACTTACAATGGTGTCACCTAGCATACTAAAATAATAACTTATTGTCTTAATTACGACCAATTTAAGTAAACTTCAGCGCGTGCCTACATCTTGTAAGATAATGAAAGTAAACAAATTATAAGTAATCAAGCACACTGGTATACAGATTTGGAGGTGACATCTATTTAGCGTCACACTTTAAAAACCATGACATTTGTCTCGAAACTAAAATTATTTGCAATGTTTTAAAATCCAGACAAAATCCGAAGTTCACTGGTTGTCAATCTGGTTTTCAAAAACCGATTGTCCAAAGGAGGTAAGATCGGTCGTTTTCATTGGTTTTATCCACTACTAAAAACCAACTAGTTTTTGTGTCCGGTTCATTAGCTGATAACCGATGGCCATTCTCTTCCCCATGTATAATTGTGTATATATGCTCCTTTTCTTTACTAATAGAATCTGGCAATGCAATTGCATTTCATGAAATACAATATTCATTTTATCAAAAGGAGCAATTTATAATGATGCAAAAGACCTTAAAGATGGCGTTTGAATAGATTACTCACAGCTAACTCATTCAATATATATATATGGCTTAACTCATGACTTTTAGGGGATGTTTGGTTCGTCAGAAATGATGGGATTTTATTAAATGACGCAACCTAACACAAAACATAGGAAAAAGATTACTTCATTTTTTGCTAAACCAATGGTTCAATGCCCATGCGTCTTGGATGTTTTTTTGCCTGGAATATCCACAATGCCTTATGAGCTACTACCAATCATCAATGGATGGAAGTCCCTTTAAAACTAGAGCACAAGTGTCTGAAATAAAATCCATTTCTTAATCAAAGGTAACCCTAAATAACATTAACTAGCAAAGTGCAATATTGCGGCTATAATCCTTACTGCAATTCTACAAAATCTTATTTAGTTATTTGGTAATACAGGAAATCACAAAACACTGCAAAAGCATAATAGTGTTTATTAGTAACAAGTAAATTTAACCATGGTTTGGAGGGGTGCGCCAAGCCAAGGCAATAGTCCAACGCCAAGGCGACGCATGAAGACCCAAGCAGCAAGCTTACTTTGACGGGTCTTCCCCCATAAAAAATAAGATTAATATCGAGTGAGCCAATGGCTCACATATCAGATATTAAACTGATAAGAACAGATACTACACTTGATCTTAGCCAAAAGGCAGAGAAAGGTATGCTTTTTCTCTTCTTAGGCTGCTGTTTATAGGTAGTCCTTTCATCTTTGTATTCTCCACACAGCCAATATGGGACACTAATTTCCCTATGGTTTTAACTCTTTTAGTATCCCTAAATCATCATCATCATCATCGTACTCAGTATATCCCACCAATAGTTAAGCTATGGTAGGGTCTGAGAAGGGTAAGATGTAGACTGCCTTACCTCTACCCCATATGAATAGAGAGGCTGCTTCTGGTGAGACCCCGGCTCGATAGTAGTTTTGCATCCAGCCTTGGACATAAGGCACATAACACTCAACCATCGGCACACCGGTCGATTGGTGCATGTACCCTTGTCTTTCAGCTATCAACGCCACCACATGATGCCTGATTAACCTTCCGCCACTTTTAACGTTATTTTCACGAGATTAGTAAAATAACGTCAAAATTAATGCAATTTCACTTTTGCCCACCCGAGGGTTCACATATATATACATTATATGCGCGCACCGCAAGCAGGGCACTTAGTATCCCTAAATCCTAATTAATAAAGTTTGCATTAAACTGAATCATCTTATCTTACTATTATATTAAAGCAAAACACTATAGACACTTGGCATCTTTCTAAAGTGTCCACATAGGATGACACATAAGCTATTTCCATTTAAAATTCCTATATTAAATTTTCATTAACTCTCATTTAGTGTGATTTCCAGAAATTAAAAAAAACGTTTAAGTTTATTTATTTGTTACGCCTTTTAAACTAATTTTTAAATATTTTATTTCAAAATATTGTTATTATAAAGATCTTTTTGATTTGCGCAAAACAACTAACATATGCATAAACTATTAAAGGCCTCTTTTCGAGCGTGTACACATCTAAATACTCAGAATTTGTCTTATGTGAAAATTTAGTTAAACTTAGCTTGACTCTTGATTTGTTTATCATTTTAAAACCTTAAAGTTATCCTTTAATATCATTCAATAATTAATATGGGAAAACCATATGTTGTGTACAATGAGATATTTGAAGGTTTATGAACAATTTTTGTATTTAATCTTTTTTTCAAATTTATATATATAATGTAATATTTAATTTCATATATGAGAAATTGTTATACAATCCTAAATTATACCACGTATATAAACATCTTTTTTATTGATGTTATATTCTTTATTCAACTCGTGTATTACACAGGTTATTACCCTAGTTTTCTAAATATGACTAGAACTTGTTTCAACTAAAAGAAGTCAGCGTCGGTTGGTCACTTATACGATATTTACACTTAAATAGTTATAATGCGCCTGAAGATTTTAAGAAATTCTTAGTTCAAATATCTTGGTGTTCTGTAGAGGTGCAGAAAGGCTCTACCAGGAAAAAGCGAATATAGTTATAACAAAGTCATATTATGTATAACATAAGTTGTCATTAAGCATACATGTAGGTAATTCCGTTGGTAGCTAACCCCATGACCAATGAGATTTGTAAGCAAATTTCACGAGCCTAATCAGTGGGGAAAGCTTATCGAGTGGAAAATAAAAAGTTGTTCTGCTGTTGTTACTCCTCTCTCTCGTTTCATATAAAAAAAACAAATAAAGATTTACTCCTGCTGTTAAAAGAAAAAAATTGAAAACAAACAGAACAGCAATTTTAGACTAAGATATCAAGAGGAGGCCGCACAAACACAGGCCTCCACTGCCACAAATTATGACATAGGCTCGACCTTGAAAACAAATAGAACAGCAATTTTAGACCAACATATTAAGAGGAGGCCGCGCGAACGCAGGCCTCCACTGTCACAAATTATGACGTAGGCTCGACCACTTGGGCCGACCTTAGGCAGGCACCCCTCCAGAGTGCAATGGACGTCACCAACCTAGGCCATGGGTCTTCTTGATCGGCCATTGACCCCGTCCAGGTAAGTGAGTAACCCAAGAGCCTCTTCTCATTTTTATTTGATAACACTCACCCCTTCTTTCTTCTCCCGACCGATGTGGGATACTCTTAATTTGCTGCCTACTTTAATTTCCAGTTTTACCCACAGCAATAGTCGAATGTACACACATATATATATATGCTTTTGTAATTAGCTCAGGTTCATTTATTATATATACTAAACTATGAACTTGTTTGAAGTGATATATACTTATATAGTCTGGTGTGACGTGCTAAGGTTTTCTAGAATCTTAAAATCTCGTGTATACAAAGTTATGTCTGAGCGTGACGGTTTATGTTGAAGAAAAAAAATAAAAAAACGACTTTAAATAGGTTTTCCGAAACCGTGGGAGCTTAACTCTAAACATAAGTTACAAATTGTTTTTTAAATATTTTCTTAAGTACTTGGAAATGTTGGATCCAACTTGATCTCATAACAAAGTTTGGACCGACAAAACCGAACACTCGCTTAACGTGCGTTGTTAGTTCTAAAACAATGGAACTACATACTTGGTTAAGTCTTATTAAATTTTATTGAGTTATCTCATAACATTCAATATTTTGGAAAGTTGACTTTGGGTTTGACCAATTATCAAGACCCGAACTGACAACCCGAACACTCGATAAAAAAAACCATTTTAGTATCTTTATTCCAAAGGGATTTGCATTCTTGCATGTTACCCACCTTATTACTTAACATAGGTTGAGTAAATATTATGGTTAGATACTTTAACCCGGTTTCGAGCAAACTTACATTTTTAAAGGGTTATTATTATAAATTCTTAAATAGTTACATTTTAAACCTTGAACTTTAATTATTTACATTTTCTCAACATTTATTTTGTTTAAAGACCTTCAAGACAACCTTTCTAAATTCAAGACTTCTTTTCTTTTTAGGCATTGTGCGTTAAACTCGTGGTTCCGATAAATCTCCAAATTATCATCTTTCAAGTTTACTACTTGAAGGTGAGTACCTCATACCCCATTTTTCATCTTTTATTTTGGGGGTGACATTTCATACTTATTCAACAAAATGCTTTATATTTGAATCTTAAATCACAAACGTAGTTGTATACTTTACCTGAATAATTGCTCGATTTGGTGTTCTATGCTTATATGCCTATGTGTTTATCGCTTTTGGTTGGTGGAACTATAAAATCCTAGACTATTTGGCATCCCCTTATAGCAAGGTGTCGTTAACGTAATGCAATTAACGATAACTATAAAATCCTAGACTATTTGGCATCCTCTTATAGCTAAGTGTCGCTAATGTGTGTAGCAATATCTATTTATCCAAATCACCACTTTTATTTATCGTTTCGTATGCAAGTTTTGTGGCTATCTTTATTATATACTAATATGATTAAACTTATGAATTGCTCACCAACCTTTGTGTTGACAAACTTTATTTTATGAAATATTGCAGGTTTGCATCTTGGTTGATTTATGATTGTGAAGAAAACGACATCAAAGACCTTAGGATATTAGTAAAAATGAACAATACCATATTTTGTGATATCTTGTTTATGGTTATTTTATGGATAATTGTTATGTGACATTTTCGATGTTGTGAAATGAAATGAGTTTATTAAATACTGTCACTTTAATTAGTGTCATGTGCTTATAGACAATCGTTACACCTCGGTATGTTCCGTCGCCTTTGGTCGGGGTGTGACAACCTTTTCTTTTTTCTTCACTCACAACCACTTTCAAAATATATTAAAAAATTATAGAGGGTGAACAGTAACTTTTCAAATATACTGAAAAATCACTATTTTTTCTAAAATATAAAAACTATTCACTCACAACACCCTGAGTCACTCTCTAACACCCCTCACATAAAATAAGAGGCTGGATGAGAAAGCTCTAATGAATAATGAAAGAAAAGTAAACGGTGATGATAGGGCTTCCTAAGAGCATTCTCATCCCACCCCTATCCCTAAACTAAAAATTACACTAAAACTTACTATATCCTATTTCAATTAAATAGTATTTTTAATATCTTTTATCATTACCTTTTCTCTTTCCTTCACTCACAACCACTCTCGAAATATATTAAAAAATTATAGGAGATGAAGAATAAGTTTTCAAATATACAAAAAAATCACTAATTTTTCTAAAATATAAAATTGTTCACTCACAACACACTGAATCACTCTCTAAATTATAAAAACACTCGAAAGGTTGAATGAGAATGCTCTAATAACTAGATAAATAGCGGATGATCAAAGATAAAATTTAACTATGTTTTGGAGGGGTGCACGAGGCCAAGGCAACATAGCAACGCCAAGGCGACACGTAAAAACCCAAGCTACAAACTACTTCGATGGGTTTTCCACCGTAAAAAATTAAGATTAATATCAATTAAGCCAATCACTCAATTATCAGATATTAAATTGATAAGAACATGATAAGAACAGATACTACATACTACACTTGATCTTAGCCAAAAGGCCGAAAAAGACATGCTTAACATCGCCTTGGGCAACTGGTTATATAGGCAGTCCTTTCATGTTTGTATTCTCTACTCCGCCGATGTGGGATGTGAGGCACCTGTTTTTCTTATTAGTTATCATTTCTCCGGATCTCTAAACCCTAATAAAATCGACTGACATTAAATCAACCCTCCAAATGCTTCGTGAACCGTTCATGAACAAATTCATTTCCTTAATGATCTAAAACGAACAAACTCTTGTTCGGTAAGTGTTCGTGATCCAGAACACATTATTTCCTTAACAAACGAATATGAACAAGGCCTTTTTCATGTTTGTTTGGTTCGTTTGCAGCCCTACTAATAAAACCAACCTTTTGAGATCATAAAGTGCGCATTATTTATTTAACACTAAAATCAACCCTCCAGATCCTCACCCTGAAAACTGTTTCTTCAAACTCAAAGATCTCAGTGTTCCTAACTCACACTCTTATCAATAAACAGATCTCTTTATCTCTAAAGATGGTAACTGTTGTGTTGGCTATACAGTAACAATCACTGGCGAACTGTTAACAGTGTAAATCAGATATCCAAATTTGCTAAAGGGTATACATAATTACTGGCCAATTACCACCAGAATTTGTTTTTAGCTGTGCATTAACATCCAAAGTCCCTCAAAAGCAATCACCATTAACAAAAATCGTTTTGACCGCAATATGGCATTGCATAATTGAAGAGTAAGGCACATCAGTTGCGCCATCTGTATTAATGGCAAGAGTAAATGCACAATCCACAAGCTCCCTTATTCAAAGTATATCAAAACAACTGACAGATCAACCTTCTCAGAACCAACGTCTTCATCAGAAAACTAGAGGCACAAAACAAGTTTTCTAATTTATGATCGGAAAAAGCATTCGAAGACAGGGCTTTCTCAAAGAAACCAGCTTACAGAAAATTATTAGTCTTGAAGTTCCTCTAAAATGTATTCATCTAGCTTTTTGTAAAAAATGCACAACAAATATCCAATTTAGAAACCTTAATCAAAGGTAAAGAGCAGTCGGTTTCAAGAGAAACAATAGCTTAACTTTTTCAAAAGCATTCAGTTCTATAATGAAAAAAAAATATTGCAACCCCTGCTATATTTAACTACATAATTACATTTAACTATGAATAAAAATTTTGTATTAAAAGATTTTACTATGAAATAGAGGGGCGCGCCAGGCATTTGTAGTAGCGTAAGACCAAGGCAACACATGAAGACCCAATCAGCAAGCTACTTTGAAAGGAAAATAAGATTAATATCAAGTGAGCCGATGGCTCACATATCAGATATTAAACTGATAAGAACAGATACTGCACTTGATCTTAGCCAAAAGGCCAAGAAAGGTATGCTTAATCTCTTATTGGGCCTCTGTTTGTATAGGCAGTTCCTTCATATAAGTTTCTTCACTCAGCCGATGTGGGATGGTGTTAATACTTATTTTTTCTATGGTATTCATCTCTCAGATTTGAATATCTAAAAGAAATACCCTTTAAAGATCATAAAGTCATGCTGATTGATGCCAAATAAACTATAAAGATCATAAAGTGTTCATCAGTTGTTCATTCTATAACAGGCATCATCCTAAACTTCCTGTTTTAAACTGAATACTCTTGAAGTAAACTTAATAGGGATGCATAACCGGTACAATTTAGAGTTTGAGCTTTAATTCTCCAAGAACCCTTAGACTAGTTCCAGCTAAGTTTAACTTAAACTTATAAGATTAGTGACTGCGTCTATATCATGATTCTAGCATACACCCATTGCCTACATACTCACGGAATTCAAAGAGATTTCATTGGGTTGATAGTGTTTTCTCTAGGTGTGGTTTTTCTGTTTCTTTTCCATTCAAGTGCTAGACAGTATCAAACATGGTGCAAGAAAACATAACATACCTATTTGTAACTTTTTTTTTTACTTAAATCATGTAAGTGTTGTTAAAAACTACATCGAAACAGAAGGCAAGCGGACAACAAGCTGCGCCGCTACCCCTTTTTGAATTGCAAAACCCAATCTTTTAAAAACTACATTTGTTGATCTAAAATATGTTGTTAAAAACTACATTTGTTGATCTAAAATATGTTGTTAGTGGGAATCGAACTCATTACCTTGCTTTTAAAATGTTTGTGGCTTAACAACTCAACTAAAATGAATTGTAACAGGAACTAACAACACATCCTCCAAAAGTTCAGGCAATGCATTTTATTATGAAGAAAAGTTGTATCAAGAGAATGGAGCTTACACAAAGAAGTAAAATGGGTGGTTAGAAGCCACGAATAATGTCCCTAACCTCATCACAGATCCATCTTTAAAGTTGTCTCATAGCCTTTGTCTTTACTTCTATTTATTTACATCAATAGCACCTACAAAAATATCAATAAATCACAAAAATGATTGTTAAAATCAATTGGAATTCATTTATCGATATTATCTAATTTTAAACTAGTACTTAGAGGAAGAAGCAACAATAAATTTATGTTTCACTGCAATTGAACTACAAGTGTATTATGATATGAGGGGTGACAATAGTGAAAAACGGTAACTAACCATCTCCGTATACGTAAGCCAATTCCATTGGGATAAATGAAGCAGCCTGTCACAACTCAAGAATCAACAAATAGGCTGCCAACTAAAGCAAAGGGTATTGAAACAAAAGACTAAAAACTGCAGGATTACCATGCTCACAAAAATAATACAATGCCTTTTCAACGATATTTACACATAAATAGTTTTAATGCTCCTGAAGATTTTAAGAGCTTCTTAGTTCAGATATCTTGGTGATATGTAGATATGCTGATAGAACCCCAAAATTTGATAGATTAAAATAAAACACGAACAAGGATAGTTGACCCGATTCGAGATGGCAATTCTCTAAATACAAGGTTTACAAACCCTAATATTTTTTAATATATAAAACATGGATGATCCATTAACTAAAACACAACATATAAATAGACCTAATTGTAGTAATTATTGAAGCGGTTAGTTAGACCATTCGACTTCCTTTAGCTCTTCATCTTCCTTGGGCCCTTCAGCTCCCTTGGATCCGAACGGGTTCGTATCAATACTTCCAGCCTGGAAAATTGACTTGTCCTCAAGTCGGAAATTCAATAATAGTTGTGCCAAGCGATCATCCATTCAATTGTAGCTTGACCGGCTTCTTGGACCCAGCAACGATCTAGAACTGATTGAAGGACCCATAAATAACCTCGGATGAAACGCGGTTTCTGATTGATATCCCCATATTTAATTGTCGAAAGAGGCATAGGTGTGGTGTGATTACTAGTTGAAGCACAAAGAACCATTGCTTGTGACTTAATTCTACTCACGGTTGCTGATATTAGGTTGCACAGAACACCAGCCTTTTGGTTCTGTACCTCTTCAAGTCTAGGTTGTTCTTTATAGACATGAAATTTTTTAACATACAAAGAATCAACATCAGAATGTTTCTGAACTTCCTTAGTAACCCTGACACACATATCAAGGCTACTTAGTGTTACTTCTTGTTCAAACTCCTTTGAGCGGTATCGTTTATCACAATTTTCAACCTTCAATTTAACACCTAAAGACTGATCTTGAATTTTAGATTGAACATCTGAAACATGCTCAGACAGATCTTCAGTCTTTGATTGAAGATCTAAAACTTGCTCAAATCGATCTTCGTCAATGCTAGGACTGTTATTTCTTCATTGGCCAGTTCTTGATAGTTGCACGGGATGGGTGTTCCAACCATCACGGATTTGATTTCTGCAACATCACCCCTCATTTGGGAGACTATGGCATCGAGCTTGGTAGCGATGGCTGCCAATTGAGTGGCGATTAGATCGGATGTAATACTGCTACCACCGTTACTTTCTTTCTGGTTATTCAGGGCATACACCATCGTGATTCCCGGCAATGGAACCAAATGATAGAACCCCAAAATTTGATAGACTAAAATAAAACACGAACAAGGATAGTTGACCCGATTCGAGATGGGCTAGTCTCCGGTTAGCCGATTCGATATGGCAATTCTCCAAATACAAGGTTTACAAACCCTAATATTTTTTAATATATAAAATATGGATGATCCATTAAGTAAAACACAAACATATAAATAGACCTAATTGTAGTAATTATTGAAGCGGTTAGTTAGACCATTCGACTTCCTTTAGCTCTTCATCTTCCTTGGGCCCTTCAGCTCCCTTGGATCCAAACGGGTTCGTATCATATGCAGAAAAGCTCTACAAGATAAAAGTGTTATGGTTATAACAAAGTAGTATTATGTATAAGCAACATAAGTTGTCATTATACATACATGTAAGTAATCAACAACTGCAATGCACAAACAATCAATCAATTGTTTATATGATTCATACATTGAAGATAGTTAGAGTTAAATTACTGACTCCAGAATGAGGTATTAACAAAGTAAGATGTGTCAGTCCAAAAACATCAAGATCGAAACTGAAATGAAGAAACATTTTCAGCACCATGCGCTTTTTTCAGCTAAATGAGTTCTAATGAATAATGAAAGAAATGAAAACGATGGAGTTATAGTGGATCCTAATGACTAGATAGATTGAATTAGCATGTGATCAATGATAAAAAGGAAGACAGTGTTGCACCTTCAGTATGTTGGAAATTAGTATCCTTGACTATTAATACCAAAGAAAAGAACAAAGGCCTAGGGCTATGAAAACGCCTTCTATAAACAACGTATACAACAAAGAGTTACAGTAATTATTAAACATTAATAAAATAAATTCGATTATGATTTGGAGTGGAGCACCAGGCCTTAGTGGTAGTGTAAGACCAAGGCGATGCAAGAAGACCCAAGCAGCAAGCTACTTTGACAGGTCTTCTCCCATAAAATATAAGATTAATATCGAGTGAGCCAATGGCTCACATTTCAGATATTAAACTGATAAGAACAGATACAACACTTGATCTTAGCCAAAAGGCCGAGAAAGGTATGCTTGACATCACCTTGAGCAGCTGATTATATAGGCAGTCCTATCATGTTTGTATTCTCTACTCACCCGGTGTGGGATATGAGGCACCTGTTTTTCTTATTAGTTTTCATCTCACCGGATCTCTATATCCTAATAAGTTTGCATTAATCGATTGACATTAAACCAGATCCTTCAAAATGTGCCTGAAAATTGTTGTTTTGCTCACTCACATTCTTATCAATAAACTGAACTTCTTATTTCTAACCCTGATAACTATTGGCTATATACAAACTTTCCCATTGGTTTTTCAACTCTTAATCTCTTATTATAATAAACCATGAGGAAGTGTATAGGCCTGTAGATGAACAGAACGGTCAGTTTAGTGAGCTGTTCGTGAACCATTTGGCTGAGAAGTTCGTTTATGTTCGTTTATTTAATAAACGGACGAACATGAACACATGTTTCGTTTGTTCATTTATGTTCGTGAGTGTTCGCTTATGTTCGTATATTTATGTCCGTTTACATAGTAAGATAAAATAATTAAATATTATCTGAATGAGTCATCTACTTAATGGTTTTATATTTGTTCATTTGTGTTCATTTAACTGTGTTCATTTAAGTTTGTTTGTGTTCATTTACATAAATTCATTATGTTTGTTTATCTTTGTTCAATTATGTTCATTTATGTTCGTGAACTGTTCATTTAGATTTTAAACAAATGAACATAAACGAACACAAACATGTTCATTTTTTAAATAAACGAACATGAACAAAAAATATGTGTTTGATTTAAGTGTTCGTGTTCGTTTAAAGTTAAATGAACGAACACGAACATGCCCTTGTTCGTGTTCGTTCAGTTCGTTTACAAGCCTAGAAGTGCAGATTAAGGTCATCAAGTTTTCAACAATCAACCAACACTACAAATCCAATTTGGAATGTACCTGACTGAATTTATTCTATGGCATGCATCAGCAATAACTTCTCCCTGAAACTTAGATGTTACATACTTAAAAGAATTCAAACGAGCATAGGGTTCATAGTGTCCTCATCTGGGTGTGTTTTTTTCTGTTTCGTGCCTTTTTCATTTTCCTTTAGGTGCTAGTGAAAATACTAGTTAAGTTGTCTCTGCACGTGAAAGGATGACATGCGCGTTAACAACGAATTAAAAGTAAATAGAAGTGCAGGCTTAATCACATAGTTAATAACAGTTCTATTGCTAAGTTATCCAATGCATGCCTGCTAATACTATCTTCAATTGTTATTTGTTAACTATGATAAAGTGGAAGCAAACCACTATAGATTTGGTCACACAACTGCCAAAGGCGCCAAAAAAAAAAGTTTATGTCATGCGATGTGGGTGATTACTGACCGTTAAGGCAAAGTGATCATTTCTTTCTAACCCAATTGTGATGTTCACAATATGGAATGGAAAAGATTTATTTAAAGAAAATTATATAAACATTGGTGGTAGTTGGGATGCTTATCTAAATGTGTAGCAATTCAAAAAACTTTTGAAACACAAGTTTGTTACCAAGTTATCTTTGAATGTGCTCAAATGCTACTTATCAAGATCCAAATGATAAAACACGAAATATGCGCTGTTATTGATAAGTATAACTAGAAAGCAGTAGCTCAGTAAAGAAATGCAGCATTGGCTCATAAGATCTCAGTCAGCTTTACAAAAATATGCCTTAGCATAAAAGTGGATTGTTTTCCCATAGCATATTTGTCATCATGGTGATCAACTGCATATTAGTAAATGCATTTTAAAATCATGATAATGGAATATAAAGTTAAAAGTCAGCATAACATCAAACCTACCAGTTAAACCCTCTTGCCGAGTTGCAGGTACAAAATTTCCGCAAGGAAAACTGATATAGCTAGATGAGTATAATACTATAATATGTCAAAGTGTGATTAGAAACAATTGAAGGTGAATTCTTGCAAGTTGAGCATCAAACGGATCAAATTAAAGGGTTAAGGAACTTAAACCAAGTATAGAAGTTTAATTGATGAAAATTGAGTCCTAACAACCTATAAAAGTGTACTAGAGGTTGGTTAAGGATGGGATTAGTTAATTCAAAGAAAAACTGGAAGTTTGAGCGAGCCTTTTGTCTGTGCAAATGAAGAGTTTATTATATACAGTAAGGCTAGTATAGGGGCTTATGAGTCAATTGTTAGAAAGTGTGACACTCACCAACATAAATGGCACTCTCCTAAATACTTCTTGTAAAGCACCTACTAGATCAAATAATATTGCAGCCTAGTCCAATATAAAAGAAAAGCAATTTGTCCTACAACTAAGATCACTAAATAGTTCCACCAAAGAGAACAAGGACCAAACAAATTAAGAATGTATCTGACCAGTCAAGTTTTGCTGCAAAAGTTACCCCCTAGAGTGAATGCATTATGAACTCCCTTGTAATGGATCTGTTCCGAGTCTCAGAAAGGATAAGTTATTAAAAAAACTAAATAGTTAGTTTTATTAAAACATGTATGAACTAAATTATGACCCAGAGAAGACCTTAGGGAAAAATCAACTAAATTTCAGGAGTTGCATACTTAATGTGAATGCAGCCAGCAGCCTTCTAATTTGTACTTATTACACTGGTTCCAAACATTTGTATATAAACTCTTTCCGACAAAGTGACTAACACATTAAGCTGGCTGCAATCTTTTCAATAAAAAATTGCATACCGATATTTATATCAATTATTTTGAAGCCAGTAATACAAAAATTTAAACTGTGACTTGGAGGGGTGCGCCAGGCCTTAGTGGTAGTGTAAGACCAAGGCGACGCATGAAGACCCAAGCAGCAAGCTACTTTGGCGGGTCTTCTCCCATAAAAAATTAGATTAATATCGAGTGAGCCAATGGCTCACATATCAAATATTAAACTGATAAGAACAGATACTACACTTGATCTTAGCCAAAAGGCCGAGAAAGGTATGCTTATTTCACTCTTGGGTCTTTGTTTATATAGGCAATCTCTTCATATATGTTTTCTTCACTCAGCCGATGTGGGACTGTGAGAGACTTTTTTCTCGTCGTACCTAACTGCAATGTCCGTTAATGCCTAAAATCCATAATACCTGCATTCATTTTCTAAGAAGCCTGATCCAAAGCCTCACCCTAATATTTGTTGTTTCCAACTCAAAGAACCGGTGTTGCTTACTCACCCTCTTATCAATAAACCGATCCTTTATCTCTAATCCTGATAACTATTGACTATTGTGCTGGCTAAACAAAAGCTATCACCTGTGAGCTGTTATCAATGAATTCAGATATCCAAATTTGCCAAAATGTAAACAAAATTAATCCTAGAAGTAATAGATGCTCTCTTACACCTGTGACATGTTTATTCATATCTAAATATCAAAAGTCTTTATATGCAGGCGCCTCACCTTGACCACTAAGAATAAATACAGAGTCTACAAGCTCAGCATTCATAAGAACACAAGGAGATTATGAATATTGGCATCTTGTTGTAAAGCAGCTGGCAGACATTATTCACTCTTATCAATAAACAAAATTCTTTATATCTAGCACTTATAAGAGTAAATACATAGTCCTTGTACATAGTTCCACCAATGAACTAACAAACTAAGAATGTATCTGATCAATTGATAAAAATTGAATCCTAACAACATATAAAGGTGTATCATGATAGGAAACTGCAATTATGACAACATTATTTTAGTTAGAGTTCCTTTGCCAGATTCTTTTAGTTCCCTTGCCTTTAAAATTTTAAATATCAGTATGAACTCTAAAAGAAGGAATATTATTTCTTGGTTCAACTGTCAAAACTCTCAAGTCCCTTGTGATAGCTCTCTCTTCATTAGAGAACTAGAGGCACAACACAAGTTTTCAAACTTAATATCGGGAAGTCGCATTTGCAAACAAGACATGCTTAAAGAAACCAGCTTACTACAATATTGTAGTCTTGAAGTTCCTATCATATCAACTTGATAAGAAGGATATTATCAAGTATCCTATTTGGAAACATTAATAAAAAGTAAAGAGCATGAAACATTGTCCTATTTAGTTAAGGAACCAAAAGGTCATTTTTTTAAAAAAAAAAATATTGGAGTACTCCTTGTCTTTATCCAATTTATATTTTTATAAGGTGATTAGTTATAAAAATACTTGACAGAAAAAATGAAGTTTTAGACTATGAGTTGGTGGGGTGCACCAGACCAAGGCAGTAGTGCAACACCAAGGCAACGCTTAAGGGCTCCAATAGCAAGCTATTGAGATGAGCCTTTCCCAATAAAAAAATAAGATTAATATCGAGTGAGCCAATGGCTCACATATCAGATATTAAACTGATAAGAACAGATACTACACTTGATCTTAGCCAAAAGGCCGAGAAAGGTATGCTTGACATATTCTTGGGTCTCTGTTTATTTAGGCGGTCCCTTGAGTTATGAGTTCTTAACTCAGCTGATGTGGGATTGTGAGTAACTCTTTTCCCTTTGGTTTTCATGTCTCAGGGTTTAATGCATACCATAAACCAATGTTAATTATTAATTAATGCTAGCCTTTTCTAAATGTGTCTGACTAAATTTATTTTCTACAAGCCAAATCCATAAACTCAACCTCAAATTTGTTGCTTCAATCCCAAAGAACTCAGTGCTGCTTACTCACATTATTACCAATTAACAAACGTATTATCTCTAACCCTGATAACTGTTGTGTTGGCTAAACAGAAACTATCATCTGAGAACTGTTATCACTGAGTTCAGATATCCAAATTTGCTTAAGGATAGATCTCATAAAAACTACTATCCAAATACACTCGTGACATTTTTGTTCATATCTAAATATCAAAACTCTTCATACACAGGCGCCTCGCCTGCACCATTAAGAGTATAAGAGAGTCCAGAAGCTCAGCAATCATAAGAACACAAGGAAATTATGAATATTGGCATCTTGTTGTAAAGCAGTTAACAGACATTATTTAGTTATCAATAAACAACATTAACACTTTATAAGAGTACATATAGTCCTACATAGTTTCATCAGTGAACAAACAGAATAATATGTATCTGACCACACAAGTTTTGCAGCAAAAATGACTCCCTAAAGTGGATGCATTGAGAACTCAATAATATGTGACACCAAGTTCGTTGTTTATTATAATATAATACAGAGTCTAATTACTCAAGCCACAATAGCTTGTTAATAAAAGCTTAAAGCAACGAGCATCATCAATGAATTTGTAATTCCACTGACTAGAAACCTGTTTGATCTTTGTTAAGTACTATAAGGCAAAAAGATTTGTTAAAAGTATAATTGAATTGCTGACATAAAAAATTTAACTATGATTTGGAGGGGTGCGCCAGGCCTTAGTGGTAGTGTAAGACCAAGGCGACGCATGAAGACCCAAGCAGCAAGCTACTTTGACGAGCCTTCCCCCATAGAAAATAAGATTAATATCAAGTAAGCCAATGGCTTACATATCAGATATTAAACTGATAAGAACAGATACTACACTTGATCTTAGCCAAAAGGCCGAGAAAGGTATGCTTTTATTTTTCTTAGGCCTTTGTTTATATAGGCACTTCTTTCATATTTGTATTCATCACTCAGCCGATGTGGGACTGTGAAAAGCTCTTTTCCCATTGTACCTGACTGCAATGTCTATTAACGCCTAAAATCCATAATACTTGCATTCATTTTCTAACAAGCCTGGTCCAAAACCTCACCCTGAAATTTGTTGTTCCAAACTCAAAGAACCCGGTGTTGCTTACTCACCCTCTTATCAATAAAACGATCCTTTACCCTAATAACTATTGACTATTGCGTTGGCTAAACAAAAACTATCGCCTATGAACTGTTATCAATGAATTCAGATATCCAAATTTGCCTAAATGCTAGACAAAATTAATCCAAGAAGTAATAGATGCTCTCTTACACCTGGGACATGTTTATTCATATCTAAATATCAAAAGTCTTTACACGCAGGCGCCTCACCTGCACCACTAAGAGTAAATACATCGTCCACAAGCTCAGCATTCATAAGAACACAAGGAGATTATGAATATCGACATCTTATTGTAAAGCAGCTAGCAGACATTATTCACTCTAATCAATAAACAAAAATCTTATAAGAGTAAATACATAGTCCTTGTACATAATTCCACCAATGAACAAGCAAACTAAGAATGTAGCCGATCAGACAAGTTTTGCTACAAAATTGACACCTTAAAGTGGATGCATTAATTAAGAACTAAACAATACGTTACACCAAGTCACTTGTTTATTATAATATAATAATGCAGAGTCCCTTGTTCCGGTTGACTAGAAAACTTGTTTGATCTTTACTAGAGTCCTAAAAGATTTGTTAATGTGTCATAATAGTCAGCTCCAACTATGGCAACATGACTTTGATAACATGTTAACTCCTGCACTAGTATTTAACGCATCTATCTACTTATAATAAAGGTATATCAGTTGTTTAAGAGATTAACAAATTGTTTCACTGAATTGCTGCTAGTAGTTATATTATTCATTCTACTAATAATTAAGGCAATCCCCTAGTTAGTTAAGAAAGCAGTAAAATTAATTAAATGGCAATGAAATTAGAAGGCGAAAGAGGTTGCATATGGTGATGAGGAAACTAATGAGGGATAGAACTTAGGTTAAAACATATCATCATCATCATCATCGTACTCAGTATATCCCACCAATAGCAATGCTATGGTAGGGTCTGAGGAGGGTAAGATGTAGACAGTCTTATGTAAGTAAGAAAATAAATCACCTGATGAGATGAATAATTGAGAGTGACAATCAATCAATGTATGGCACTGCTTCGGTTTTATTGACCACACAATGCTAGCTAGCTTTTTGTGCGAGTCTGATGATATAGAGGTTCACCGGAGTGAGTGTGTGTTAGTGCGCGCGTGCGGGGAATGGCGGGAAAGCGAGTGGGGTCCACGTCACCGGTAAATAAAAGTCATGGATAAGTCTCTCCCTTGTCCTCCATCAAACAGTTTATACCGTGGTATTTGATTCACTCTTAACTATAGTATTACAACCATGGATATGCATGTTGCAGTGGGGTTGTGGAATCATTAAAAAAAAAAGAAAATCTCATAAAATAGTAAGCAACTTTCAAAAGTGTTTCAATTAGGTTACTGATGTATATTTTTCTTAAATCGGGTCATTAAATCTTCAAATCAAGTCTCACCGATTTTTTTTGTGCGTCAAGAAAATAAGATGTGGGGGTCGGAATTTACAATATATGTAGTTAAATTTTTAAAAAAATAAAAACATTAATTATATTAAAATTTAAAAATAAAAAATAAAATTCACGTCGCTAGTCAACGTCAATTTCAAAAAAAAGATAAAAACATTTCCTATGTGAAACAAAAAAGAAAAAGGCTAAAAAAAACATGTTAAAACCTTTAATTTAATCAAACATGAAAGTTGAGTGACTTGATTGGAACACTTTTTAAAGTTGAGTGACCTAATTGGAACACTTTTTAAAGTTTGTTACTATTCTATAAAATTGCCCCTTAAAAAAACTAATTCGTTAATTTAGTTATTGTCTTTTAACTCATTTTAGCTATTAAAAATAGGTTTAGTTCCGAAGAGGCTCATATAAACAAAAAAGTAAAAGTCTTATAGCATGTACTGGCGGATCTAGAAGAAAATTTTAGGGGGTGTTTGGGATTGCTTATTTTCACCAACTTTTAACTTATTAACTTTTTGAAAAGTAATAAGGTGTTTGGGATTGCTTATGTTGTGAGAGAAAAAGTTCCATAAGTTACACTTTTGTAACTTATTAACTTAATGAAAAGTTATAATGAGGTAAAATAAGGAATCCCAAACGTTATATCATCCATTGATACAAGACCGTCTTTGAAAATTCAAGAGCTATTACAAAGTGGGCCCCTAATTTTTTTTTAATGTCTAATGACTCTAGTTTTTAACACCATATTTGACCCGACTTGGTAAATTTACGTTGAAATGTAGAATTGATTGTTTTTAATAAATTTATATCAAAACGTAGACAACAAATAAGCAAGTTGTAACAACATATTTCGGAGCATAGAAAACACTATATTTTAAAGTTATAAGATAATAACAAAAATAAATACATCAAATTGTGGCTAAAATAAAAATTTTTAACAAGATTACATTAATATATTTTTTTATTTGTTACTGTGAATTAAGAATATATAAATAAAACAGTAAAGTAGAAAATTAAAAGAAATAAGCTCAACTAAATAAACTATACCAACAAACGATAATTGAATAAATAATATACAATAAATAATATTTAGAAAAATAATATTTAGAAATCCAAATTGTTGATGAAATTCAATTTTATTGTTTAGAACAAAGATGAATTTCAGTTTTTTTTCAATTTATCAGTAGTAAATATGTGTCGTAAAAACAATATTAAATATTTTACATTTTTAATTTAATAAAAAGTCAAATGAAGGGCATCTAAGAACAAAAGAAAAATGTGTCTGCTTTTTACTTTTTACATTATGAGTTAAAGACCCTGGGCTCAACTGCAAATCAAAACCTCTTTCTATCTCTTATCATCTTCTTCCTTCAAGTATGCAACTACAATACTGGAAAAAAAAATCCGATGAAACCATCCTCACTTTCTCTCTTTATACAAAGTTTGTTTAGGGGTAACCTAACATTTGCTCAGGCGTATCCTGTTACATATAAAGGAGAATTAAAAAAAATTATACTAATTTTGCACTTCGCTTGGAAAGTTTAGGGTTACTCGGGCAACCCCTGGATAACCTGTAGATCCGCCCCTGAAAGCATGCACGCATGTTTTTAAATAACAAATAGAGAAAGTTATGATTTGTGTCCCTGTGTTTTATGCGTAGAGGCAGTATACAGGTCTTGTTCTTAAATTGAGTAATACGCGTCTTTGTATTTTTAGGGTGGGCACGTTGTCCTTCTTTCCATCAATTGACTAGCTAAAGGCAAGGGTATTTTAGTAATCCAATCTTAATAGTAATATTATTAACCTGCAAGTAAGATTTAACCAAATCTGGAATCAAAACTTTTGTTTCGTCCAAATCTGGAAACATTTTCCGGTAACCACCCAACCCACATTCACCATCATCTTCAGCGAGATTCATTATCATCTTCACCAGCATCTACACCATCATCTCAAGTTCTTCACTCTTATTTTCCAACATCCAATTCCAATGGAGATTGGTGGCTGCAACCCTAAATCTAGTTGAGGATGAAGACAGCCATCGGTTGGCTTTTCATCAAACACCTAGTGTGCATACTATATCTAGAAACACATTATTAACAATTTGTTTAGGTTTAACTGTTCAACACACAAAGTTTATGATTTCAAGTAGTTTCTACGTACGATTGAAACTTTCTCAACCGAAGATGACGATGAGATCTCTCATAATCAATTCCGGCTAGGTCTCTCGTTTACGGTGAGGTCTCTCATCGTCAATTCGAGCAATGTTCGAGGTAATTGTTATATAGGCGTGGCAAATGTGACCAATGGGTTAAATGGGTTGTAATAAAATTTATATAATGGGTCAAGCTAAAAAAAGAAAATGACTGAAACGGGTCAAAACGGGTTGATATTTCTTGAGTTTTTTTTTTATGGAACAAGAAAAATGGAGGAAATTTTTTAGTTTTTTTACTTTTTTAGTTTTTGAAATATATTTAGAGTTATGATTTTTTTATTTTATTTTTTATTTTTAATGAGAGGTTTTTGAGATGGGTCAAAATGGGTTAAGATTTCAGAAACCCCTCAATAAAATATTTAAAAAATTATAACTCGAAATATAAATAAAAAAAACTAAAAAGTTTTCTTTGTTTTTCTCGTTCCATTAAAAAAAACTCAAGAAATGTCAACCCATTTTGACTCATTTCAATCATTTTTTTTTAGTTTGACCCATTCTGACTCATTATATACATTTTATTACAACCCATTCAACCCATGGGTCACATTTGTCACCCCTATTATTATATCATTCTCTTGTTTTTATTGTCCGAACCAAAGCCCTAAGGTAGCGTTTGGTATGCAGAAATGATAGGGGGAATGAAATGATTCATTGCGTATAAATGAAAAATATGGTGTTTGGTTGCTCAATGAAATAGAATCATCCATTACACATGAAATCTCATTCCATCAAAACCATTCATTCCCGCCCCTTTCTTTTTTTTTTCATTCCATCCCTCCTTTGCCAACTGTTTCAACAACAACTCCACCTAACAACAACACCGCGACCTGACCATCACCACCACCAACACTGTCACCGCCTGACCACCACCTTAGCACCAGCGCAACCACCGCCGCCGCCTGACCATCACCGCCACCACCACCACTATCGTTGCCTGACCACCACTGCCGCCGCCGCCACCCTACCATCGCCATCACTACCAATGCTACCACCGCCACCCCCCACCACCATTGTCGCCACTGCCACCACCATTTTCGTCGTCGGAGCTAACACCACCGCCGTCGCCATTGCAGTTTTTTTTGTTTTTTTGGGTAAAAAAAATTATTTTGAGATATGAAGTAATAAAGTAATAATTCATTTCATTCATACAATTTTTTCGGATACCAAACAACATAAGGTAATAATTCATTTCATTCCCGTAGGTTAACGAAACAAGATAGAGGAATGGTAATTATCCATTTCATTTCATTGTCCATTCCATTCATTCTCTCATTTCATTCCCCTTCATTCCATTACTTCCAACCAAACATACCCTAAGGTTTCGTTTACAATATGTGTTTGTCAAACTCAAATTTTTTAAATGAAATTGGGTCAGTTTCTAGGGTTCTTGGTTGGAGAAGAAGATTAACTAAGACGACCGCTGAAATTCACGAGAACCGCTGCTTCCAACTTCTAGATACTAGTTTTTGTTGTCGTGCCTGTTGGATTTGCGTCGGAAGTCCAAGTCTTCATCAAATCATATCATAGAGTAACAATAATAAAGTTAGTAAATAAAATCACATGGTTGATTTCTTGTGAAAATTACATAGTTGATTTCTTCTTGAGTTTGGTGCCATTCAAATAGATTTGTTTCATAGACAGAAGGAAAACGAGAATAAATAATTAAGTGTTATTTTTATTTGTGTTGCTTGTGTTTGTAACAAAATTCAGTCTAAAGCTTGGATTATGGAGTCCTGGGTTTAGATAGCCTGTGAAGTTGGGTTGGTTTGGCTTTAGTTATATTTAGCTTTATGGTGATTGGTGAATATGAAGATAAACTGGGTTTGGATTTTAGGGTTCTTCACCAATCTTGAATGTTGATGATGAAGATGACGATAGAGGGGTAAAAGGGTCATTTCAACACTTTCTTAAACGGTAAACGCTTGGTCAGCTAACAGAGTGGCACAAAAAAACCCGCCAGAAAACTACGATACCACAGATCACCCAATTTGAGAATGGGACCTGTGTAGTGCCCCGCCCATGTGTGATACGTTGGGTCAGCAACCATACATTGGTCGGGTATTTTGGACAATTTGTTTCGGTGATCAGAGTGTTTGACTATCCACTTTGTTCATGGATTTGTGTTCGCTAGCCTTTGCTAACATGAATATATTTTATGTTACTATGTGTGAACAAGAAACCAAAGGTCTTTCGTGATTAAGGAGTCATGATTGAAGGATCCAATACACTTTATTTTGCAAAGCGATGCTTTTGTATATTATGTTTTAAGTGCATAGGTAGTTTAGCTTGGTCCTTATTGATGCTAGATTGTCGCTATATAGTCAAAAAACAATAATAATCAAGTTTCCTAATCACCTTAAACAAGTTAGGGCAAGTAGGGTGTCAAACCACGAGAAGTATGTGATCAGTGTGACATGTAATCAATTTCTAATATTATGAAGTAATAATTAACAGTGCTTATCACACTAGCAAATAGGGGTGTGCAAATGAAGATAACCGGACCGAACCGGGTAAAACCCAACCCGACCCGATAATCGGAAACCTACCAAAATGATAACCAATTACTGGACTTTAACATAAGTTTCGGGTACCCTGTTTGTTCGGGTTCGGTCCTCAGGTAGCAAGACAAGACCGAGAACGAATATCTGGTTAGGGGCAAATGTAAAGACGAAGAAGAAGTCAAGTAGAAGTTTGATCTCCAGTGACCTCGTGGGTTTCCTTTGAGAAGTCAAGTGGAAGTTTGGTCTCCAGCAACATCGTCTTTGTTGGATTTAACCACAACACACTCCTTCAAATTTTAGAGACTTTGACTTCTTTGTGTGGTTGGGGATGAGAAGTAAGAAAGAGGTGGTAGACCATCTTGCTTTGAGATTTAAAAAACTTAGATGGTTTTGATGAGATGCGCCAAAGAAAGAAGTTTACAAGGTGCAAGGATGTTGTTGTAAATCCTTTATTATAAAGTACTAGTTATAGAGCCCGTGTCACACAAGGGATAATTCAAATATAAAATTATAAGCAAAACAAATAACTACATAGCGTATATGAAAAAAAAATTTATTACATGTATGGTTGTATCTATACAATGTGTAAATAAATTGATTTTATTTATATCACAAAATGATTTTTTTAAATAAACTTAATAAAAAAATAGCCGTGCAAAATCGTACCCGAGAATGCTTCTTTCTATTAAAAAATTTATTCTCGGTGTCATATATGTATAATTGAAAGAATTTCGGTTATGAACCAATTTCGAAAATAAGACTTCTCATACGATGGTAGTTGTAACCACTCAGCCTAAATACAAAAGAGGCGTTACCTTTATTGATATATTTATCAATTTACCACCCGTCAAAGGAAAGTAGGATATTAAATTGTAGCAATGGATGTTCTTCAAGAACTATATTTTTCTGAGCTACACCATAAAAAAGATTTTGATAAGTTTCAGAGGTCTTATCGATTTTGTCATAATGACAACATAAAAAATAACATGTTAACCCATTCAATTTTGTGAATATTGTGTTTCATTTGAGCATAGTTTTACATGACATGCTTCCCATACAACGTTCTGATCACCATTGTAGGAAAAATTAATGTTGACATAAATATTTCAAATTTGACAAAAGTTAGAAGCATTGATAGGCATGGGGTGGCATGTTGAAAGTGGTCGCAATCTTTTCTTAAATTTTAATAGTTGGGGGGAAAATAGTCAATTTGTCAAATCCCGAACCTTTTAATTATTACAAAAAATGCCTTTAAAAAGAAACTTGAAACCCGAATCATGTTTAAAATTATAACTTTCATACTTTTGACATTTTAAAATCAACACTTTGAACCCATAACAAATTTGACGATAAATCTATTTTGCATTCTCAAACTTTTAAAAATACTAAAAATTTTCATTTTTGATCCGTAACAAATTTTGACCTAAACGTAGTTAACTTGTATCAAACAATCTATTTACCAACTTTTGACCCATAAAATCAAATTTAACTTCCACAAAAAACCCGAAACAATTTTCGTTTGAGAAACATGATTTTAGGGGTGTTCATCGAATTGGAATAACGATTTTCAAGTTAAATCGAATTGAATAATCCGAATAATTGTTTTTTTTGCCAGTATTCGTATTCGATTAAAAGTTGAACTATTCTACTCGTATTCGTATTATATGCCCAATTCGATTCGAGAATGCATTTGAAACTCGAATTCGAATAATTTTGATTTTAATTCGAATAAATACGATCTAATTTATCTATGCCAAAAATTCGAAAACCATAAGCATAATTGCATAACAAACATATAAATTTAAAGTAGCTACAATACGACATGATAATAAATTCAAAACTCAAATAAAAATAGTCTAACAAAATATTCAAAAGGAGAAGTAAATAACACTCATATTAGTATAGGCTAAGAAACAATAATATTGCCTATTAGGGTTAATTAATTTATAATGGACATTTATTATTTATGAATTTGACACAAATAAAAAATAATAATGATTATACACACACACTGTGACACCCGGTAAATTCCCAATCCCTTAAACTAAGTAATCAACCTAATAATTAGGTGATTGTGAATATTAAGCGCGCCATGTTAGTCAGCGCGTGCATTTGTTATGTGCGCCCTGCGCGAGCGCGCCATGTTAGTCAGCGCGTGCATTTGTTATATGCGCCATGCGCGAGCGCACCATGTTAAGAACCAGCGTGAGCATATGTTATATGCGCCATGCGTGAATGTTTTGGCTTTATGTTTTCATGTAACTTAACGTTATGGTCTATGGGTTGACCATCCCGCATGATGCTAAGGCGGGTGCATCCTACATTGTTTATGCGCGTGCGGAAGGGAACTAACCTCCCCGCATGGCGGGAACATTGAGAGCTAGTTTGTCTGAAGCTCCAAGATGGAATTGACTTCAACATGACTGATCACTATGTTGAAATACCAAGACCACCTGGAGAATCTACAAATGAAACTCAATATCCCCAACTGCGAGAAGGTTACGCACCTACCCGCAGCAAAGAAATGTCCTTCACGCAGAAAGCTATGCGCACAAAGTATTACGCGCAGAACACTTAGTCTATTCTCCAGACATAAGGAGATTACTCCCGCCCAAAAGGAAACAGTAGCGTGTTTCAGAGATTTTCCACTTTTTACTGTACACTGACAAAAGTACCTGAAAAAGCACACTGTAACATGAAAAGTCAACTGTCAGCCACCCTATTCTCACCAACCCCAGACCTGCATGTCCTGTCCAAATCAAATCAAGATCTTTTATCCACTCCTCCACTTTTAAGTAAACAATAAACAATAATAATTTCCATACTTTATCATCATTACACCTAGATATGAAAAGATTTCAATCCCCTAAAGCAAGGGATTGTGTTCCCTTGAGTTTGCCTATAAATTTGTAACCTAAATTATCACCCAAAACACACTTCAAAGAACTACAAACTTGCACTAATCCTCTCCCAAGCATCCGTTGTTTCCAGCTCCGATCCTGTTACTAGGTAAGCCGAGAATATAACCTTGAGACCTACTATCCAACCCTTATATTCTCCTATTTCTTGATCTTAATATATATACTTGTTATTTAATCGTATTCTAGACCTTCGATTCCGGGGCCAACACCAAGAAAACCCGAATCTCGATTAATCCCTTAACAAGAACCACAGGTGAGTCTCACAGCCCCTATTTTCACTATTTTCACTATTTTAAACTGTTTTCGGGGCGAGGGACACGTACCTAAATAATGTTTTATCATGGTATACTTACAAGCTATGCAAGCGATTGTGTTTAAATTATATTTCATGATGAGCAATGCGAACGGTTATCTAAGGTTTTCGATGTGTGTGCGCTAGAACTCGAGTAAGTGATCACTTTACCATTGGAACTCTAAGGGTAGGGACTGCTGGTTTGATCCACCCACTCGTAGGGGTCGCACCTCTTTGCATGGACGAGTGCCTAGTATGGTCATGGGGCAGTACTATGGGTTTGAGCCCGCTCGTAGGGGTCGCGCCTCTTTGCATGGACGAGCGCCTTGTTTTCCGGCACAACGTCCGCAGCGTAACCCGCGGGACGGAATTATTGATTAGCTCGTAGTGGCAGCGCCACTTTGCATGGACGAGCACATGTTCCTGAAACGTTCGCGCGTAACCCGCGGGACGGTATTACTTATTTTAGCTCGTAGTGGCAGCGCCACTTTT
>NW_027500992.1:22500-25000 GCF_021521415.1 Bidens hawaiensis | reverse complement strand
ACGATCCACAATAACCATGACTAGGACAGGCCAAAGCATTGTTTTCATCAGGGAGGTGACCTCAACCTGAATAATGCTATTCTTGGGCCTGGGAGGTGCCCTCAACCGACAGGCGCCCACTAATCTTCCAGCTCTCGACCAGACTTCCCACGACTACCGTATGACGACCCCCCCGGGGGAACTAGCCATTCCGGGCAAGGCGGTCAACGTACAAGAGGCCCCCCGGACAAATCAGTTGGGGATCCATCAATCAGGAATCCAACATCCTAGCCATCGCCTCAAATACACCTCGGCAGCCGCTTCTCGAAACCAAACCAGGAAAGCCAAGAATCAAGCCTTGGACGAGTAAAGCAACCCAGCACCCCAGCCACGCTTCGTTTGGATAAAAGGGACGTGTCGTTGCACCACAAAATTTCGTAAACCCACCATCGACCTTAAATCATGCCTAGAACGGACGAGCAAGCATGTCATGGCAGCCCACAGCCATGACAAGGGGGCAACCTTCCCTAAGGCATGCTTGCTCTCAACCCACTCCCCCCTATATATACATTCTGAACATTTAGCAAAGTGACAGGAACAGACATTAAATTTTTGAGGAATCATAATTTTTGAAGGCACCCATATGCTAGCCTTGGCCGAGTTTTGCATGCCTTGGCATGCCTTTGGCCGTGCCTTGGCCGAGTTTTGCATGCCTTGGCCGTGCCTTGGCCGAGTTTTGCATGCCTTGGCCGAGTTTTGCATGCCTTTGGCTTGCCCATGGGCGCCTTGGCATGCCTTTGGCTTGCCTTGGCCTGGCCATGGGCGTGCCTGGGCATGCCTTTGGCTTGCCCACGGGCGTGCCTTGGCATGCCTTTGGCTTGCCCATGGGCGCCTTGGCATGTCTTGGCCTGGCCATGGGCGTGCCTTGGCATGCCTTTGGCTTGCCCATGGGCGCCTTGGCATGCCCTGGACGTGCCTTTGGCTTGCCTTGGGATGCCTTAGGCTTGCCCATGGGCGCCTTGGCATGCCTTAGGCTTGCCTTTGGCTTGCCTTGGCTTGCCTTGGCCGTGCCTAGGCCGAGCCTTGCATGCCCAAGACGTGCCTTTGGCTTGCCCATGGGCGCCTTGGCATGCCTTGGCCTGGCCATGGGCGTGCCTTGGCATGCCTTTGGCTTGCCCATGGGCGCCTTGGTATGCCTTGAACGTGCCTTTGGCCTGCCTTGGCATGCCTTTGGCTTGCCTTGGCCTGGCCATGTGCGTGCCGGGGCATGCCTTGGCCGAGCCTTGCATGCCCAAGACGTGCCTTTGGCTTGCCTTGGCATGCCTTTGGCTTGCCTTGGCCGTGCCTAGGCATGCCTTTGGCTTGCCCATGGGCGCATTGGCATGCCTTGGCCGTGCCTTTTGCTTGCCCATGGGCGCCTTGGCATGCCTTGGCCTGGCCATGGGCGTGCCTAGGCATGCCTTTGGCTTGCCTTGGCCGAGCTTTGGCATGCCTTGGACGTGCCTTGGCCTGGCCATGGGCGCCTTGGCATGCCGTTGGCTTGCCCATGGGCGTGCCTTGGCATGCCTTTGGCTTGCCCATGGGCGCCTTGGCATGCCTTGGGCTGGCCATGGGCGTGCCTTGGCAAGCCTTGGCCTGACCATGGGCGTGCCTTGGCATGCCCTAGACGTGCCTTTGGCTTGCCTTGGCCGTGCCTTTGGCTTGCTTTGGCCGTGCCTAGGCATGCCTTTGGCTTGCCCATGGGCGCCTTGGCATGCCTTGGCCTGGCCATGGGCGTGCAACTTTGGGGCAGTATACTCGGGTCGTTGTGCAAGAAACCAAGTCGTTGGGCAAGCTTCGTATGCAACATGGGGGAGGGGCTTTGGTTTCTCGTACGTTGAACCTCCATATTTTAGCTTGGTAGCCAACTTTGCCCAGGCATGGGCGCTCAACACCCACCCCTTCCCTATATATGCATTCTGAACAATTAGCATAGTGACAGGAACAGATATTAAATTTTTGAGGAATCATAATTTTTGAAAACCCTACCAAACGAGGTCGGATTGACACGAAATTTGGCGTGGGGCATCGGGACATTGAAATATGAGTTTCCCAAAAAAAAAATTTTGGTTTTCGGGTCGGGACGGGCCGCTTGGTGGGCCCGGTTGGTCCGTAAGGCCTTTGGTGGGGGCAAGGTGTCCAAACGGGGTTGGATCGACACGAGGCTCTGTGAGGGTACTCGTGACCATGAGATATGACTGTCCAAGAGAAATGAACCCCCTTTCGTGTCGTGAAGGGCCCGCGGGCCGGGCTTGGTGGGCCCGTGGGCCTGTTTTGGGCAACTCCGCTTTAATGACACGAGGCGTTGCGTCCGGGACATGAGAGGAAACTTTATGAGCGGTTTATGGGGTCGGGGTTGGTAACCTCATGTTTTCGGGTCAACACGTTGACCGTGTCGTGCTCGGGCCCTCGACGTCACCACAAGTTTCACGAAAATGGGACTTGTAGCGGGGAAGCATTATCATGGGTATAGGTGGTGTGT
>NW_027500992.1:10000-12500 GCF_021521415.1 Bidens hawaiensis | reverse complement strand
TTGCCCATGGGCGCCTTGGCATGCCCTGGACGTGCCTTTGGCTTGCCTTGGGATGCCTTAGGCTTGCCCATGGGCGCCT
This sequence comes from Bidens hawaiensis, assembly GCF_021521415.1. Classification (NCBI taxonomy): domain Eukaryota; kingdom Viridiplantae; phylum Streptophyta; class Magnoliopsida; order Asterales; family Asteraceae; genus Bidens; species Bidens hawaiensis. The sequence goes on along the minus strand of NW_027500992.1, from coordinate 12,421 downwards.
TGGCATGCCTTAGGCTTGCCTTTGGCTTGCCTTGGCTTGCCTTGGCCGTGCCTAGGCCGAGCCTTGCATGCCCAAGACGTGCCTTTGGCTTGCCCATGGGCGCCTTGGCATGCCTTGGCCTGGCCATGGGCGTGCCTTGGCATGCCTTTGGCTTGCCCATGGGCGCCTTGGTATGCCTTGAACGTGCCTTTGGCCTGCCTTGGCATGCCTTTGGCTTGCCTTGGCCTGGCCATGTGCGTGCCGGGGCATGCCTTGGCCGAGCCTTGCATGCCCAAGACGTGCCTTTGGCTTGCCTTGGCATGCCTTTGGCTTGCCTTGGCCGTGCCTAGGCATGCCTTTGGCTTGCCCATGGGCGCATTGGCATGCCTTGGCCGTGCCTTTTGCTTGCCCATGGGCGCCTTGGCATGCCTTGGCCTGGCCATGGGCGTGCCTAGGCATGCCTTTGGCTTGCCTTGGCCGAGCTTTGGCATGCCTTGGACGTGCCTTGGCCTGGCCATGGGCGCCTTGGCATGCCGTTGGCTTGCCCATGGGCGTGCCTTGGCATGCCTTTGGCTTGCCCATGGGCGCCTTGGCATGCCTTGGGCTGGCCATGGGCGTGCCTTGGCAAGCCTTGGCCTGACCATGGGCGTGCCTTGGCATGCCCTAGACGTGCCTTTGGCTTGCCTTGGCCGTGCCTTTGGCTTGCTTTGGCCGTGCCTAGGCATGCCTTTGGCTTGCCCATGGGCGCCTTGGCATGCCTTGGCCTGGCCATGGGCGTGCAACTTTGGGGCAGTATACTCGGGTCGTTGTGCAAGAAACCAAGTCGTTGGGCAAGCTTCGTATGCAACATGGGGGAGGGGCTTTGGTTTCTCGTACGTTGAACCTCCATATTTTAGCTTGGTAGCCAACTTTGCCCAGGCATGGGCGCTCAACACCCACCCCTTCCCTATATATGCATTCTGAACAATTAGCATAGTGACAGGAACAGATATTAAATTTTTGAGGAATCATAATTTTTGAAAACCCTACCAAACGAGGTCGGATTGACACGAAATTTGGCGTGGGGCATCGGGACATTGAAATATGAGTTTCCCAAAAAAAAAATTTTGGTTTTCGGGTCGGGACGGGCCGCTTGGTGGGCCCGGTTGGTCCGTAAGGCCTTTGGTGGGGGCAAGGTGTCCAAACGGGGTTGGATCGACACGAGGCTCTGTGAGGGTACTCGTGACCATGAGATATGACTGTCCAAGAGAAATGAACCCCCTTTCGTGTCGTGAAGGGCCCGCGGGCCGGGCTTGGTGGGCCCGTGGGCCTGTTTTGGGCAACTCCGCTTTAATGACACGAGGCGTTGCGTCCGGGACATGAGAGGAAACTTTATGAGCGGTTTATGGGGTCGGGGTTGGTAACCTCATGTTTTCGGGTCAACACGTTGACCGTGTCGTGCTCGGGCCCTCGACGTCACCACAAGTTTCACGAAAATGGGACTTGTAGCGGGGAAGCATTATCATGGGTATAGGTGGTGTGTTATGGAATCGTTAGTCGGTCACGATCGTTAGTCAGTCATGTGTTTAAAACGTAGATCCGTGTCGTGCTCGGACCCGAATGCGGACCGGGCTCGCTCGACATCAACGTTCCAGGTTTTTTTACAGAATGGGTCGACGTTAACGGGTATGGAATCATGACATCATGTCTTCGGGTTAACCCGAAGCCGATGGACCGTAACAGGTTTGTCGAACAGCGTGCTAACCTTACCGGGCAGCGGGCCAGGTTTGCCGGGCAACGTGGATACTTTACCGGGCAACGCCGACATTTTATCGGGTAACGTGCTAACCTTACCGGGCAACGTGCCCAGGTTACCGGCAACGTGCCGTGCATTTATCGGGTAACGTGCCAGGTTTACCGGCCAGCTTTGGTTTTGCAAGTCATTGTGGCCAGGTTATCGGGCGACGTGACTTGCGAACATGAGAGGAAACTTTATGACCAGCTTATCGGGTAAAGTGCCAGGATTACAGGCCAGTTTGCTAAATGTCATGTGGTGATTGTATAAAACAATATAATCATGGTGGATATACACATTCATAGCATTGCAGCTACTTGTGCCTCGTATCCACAGAACTTCACAGTTAAGCGTGCTTCGTCTAGAGTAGTACTAGGATGGGTGACCCCACTGGGAAGTCTTGATTCTTTTATTTTTTTACCTTTTGGGAAATGTATAAATGAATAAGCTAATGCTTCTATTTCGGTTGCGATCATACCAGCACTAATGCACCGGATCCCATCAGAACTCCGCAGTTAAGCGTGCTTGGGCGAGAGTAGTACTAGGATGGGTGACCCCCTGGGAAGTCCTCGTGTTGCAACCCTTTTTTTTGATACTTTTATGTTTTTGTGCATGACTTGGTGCCATGTTTGGGTTGAGTTGTTTTGTGCATTTCCAACTTTCTCGCA
>NW_027500991.1:0-17737 GCF_021521415.1 Bidens hawaiensis | reverse complement strand
TACTTGATACTAGAAATTATAATAGTTTTGAACGAGCGTGAACTTCAGACTTCATAACTCATATTAATATGTATTCGCATTCTCTTAGTATTAAGTAAATCCAATTATCTTAAATAATATGTTGACACTAAAATCACCAACAATTGTCCATGCTATATCAACATAAGTACTCAGGATAATGATGATCAAAATCGATTTACAACCAAAGCTGAACTAAATTAGTTGGTTTAACCGGTTTAAGATCTATATGATTCGGTTCATGGTTTTACGGTTTTGAAAACTATCTTTAAAGTTCCAGTTTAAGGTCTAAAATTTTAACCAAGTGTAACAAATCGGCCTATTTTAGGAACTAGTATTTATACTTTAATTATTTATTAATTGCAATGATATGAGTATCGAATACATTACTTTCTTTTTTTTTAATATTTTGTAGGTTACGACATAGTGCGATCTAAAACGATTCAATTTTGATATTAGTTATGAAGTTGATATTTGGCTCAAATCAATCAAATGATGAACATGTAACTTCAAATTGTAAGTTCAAGATATGAAAATTATGATGGAAACTTATAACAATGGGCAAACTTGCTAACGGAGCTAAATGGAAACCAAAAGAATGTAATGCCTTCAAATTAGTTTTACGGAAAGAATTGTAAACCACATGGGCTCAGTTAAATCAACAATTGAGATTTAAATGGATTAGTGATCTAATTGGGTTGAGAATAAATTCAACAAGCCCATTAAAAAAGTCGTGAGTTAATGACACAAAAAGAAGGCAGGCCTTTTATTTTACTTTTACATATTCTGTGTCTTATAGACAATTAATTAGTTAGCGGGTTAGTATCATTTAATAACTTTAAAAAAAATTAAGAATTTAAAGTAACTATAAATAACCAAACAATTTTTTATTTTTTTTTATATTTGAATATTATTTGAAAGTAGTTTTATCATATTTTATATATAAATTTTTTATTACACATATAAATCACAAGTTTACATATGTTAAAATTTATGTAATAACAAAATTCACATATGTGTAAAAGAAACATAGATACGTGTAAAAATTAATTTTCATAATTATAATCTTAAATATAGATATAAAAAATGGTAAAACTACACTCAAATAACATTAGCATACAAAAAATTTTATAAGAAAACGTTAGTTATTAGAAGTTCCTTAAATTTCTTAAATAATTTAAGAGTTCTGTAACTCGTCAATTAGTTATATATATTTTCGCAAGCAAAAAAATCAATTACGACTTTTCATTTCTAAAGCATGTGTATTATACATTTATTCATTTTTTTTAAATTAACTTATTGACTATTTTACGTTTATTAAATGACTTTTACTAATTTTTCTTTTTCTAAACATAAATTAAATATTTATCAATTTCATTAGAATTACTTATTGAGTGTTTGTTTTTGCATTCAGTGTCGGTTACATCGGTAATGCGTTTGGCACCAGTTACATCGGTAACATGCCCGATGCCGTATACGCGTTTAATGCCAGTTACGTTGATCTCACGTCCTACGCCAGATACTTGTTCAATGCCCGTTCGCACCAGTTGCTGGTTAAGCGTCCGACACAGATAACCGGCTATGCGACCAATGTTGAAATCTTATTTGTCACTTTTCATGTCTATATTCACCTGCACATATTGAAGTCTTATGACTTATTACATCTATGTCATCATTTTATTTGCACATGTACATGGATCATTTTAATTGGGGAAACTTCATTATCTATTCACGTAACACATCAAGTTTAATATCATATTCTTTACATTTTAATTGCATCACGAGTTCATGAAATCCCTAATGTGGTTGGATCAATGATGGTTGTCTAAGATAGATAGCATCAGACAAGCATACAAGAATTTCTTATGACCAAGTAAACACTAATACGCTGTATATTTATGCAGTATTTCACTGCTTATCATTCTTAAACCGATGGTCAGAGTGAAAGAACGATTCAAACCCTAGGGGATATGCTCAAATAGTGTGTGGTCGATTTTGGTGGTAGGTGGGATGCTCATATGGCATTGGTAGATTTTTCTTATAACAACGGTTACTACACAAGTATTAAGTGTGCACCATTCAAGGCGTTGTACAGATGAAAGTGTCGATCACCTATATGTTGGACCGAAGTTGGTGACAGTTAGATAGTTGGCCTTGAGATCATTCAGAAGACCACTAACAGAACTACTATCATTAAGGACAAAATAAAGGCTGCTTGTGATATTTAGAAAAGTTATGATGGCAATCGAAGAAAGCCTTTGAAATCTCAAGTTGGAGGCAAAGTGATGTTAAAAATATCATCCCGAATGGGCATAGTTTGTTTCGGTAAAAAGGGTAAACTCGCCTCAAGATATGTTGGACCATTTGAAATCATTGAGAAGTAGGTTTGGTGGTTTATAAGCTCAACCTACCTAAAGAGCCCAACAATGTTCATGAAACTTTTCATGTGTCAAATATGAAGAAATGGTTGGTTGATGAATCATTGATTGTGCCATTAGAAGACGTTCGTATCGACCATAAGCTTCGTTTTGTTGAAGAACTTGTCAAGATAATGGATCAAGAAATAAAAACACTTAAGCGTAGTCGTATCCCAACTGTCAACGTGAGATGGAACTCGTGGCGAGGTCATGAATTCACGTCGGAACGTGGAGATAAAAGAAGTGCAAGTTTCCTCATCTCTTTCTCAAAGAACCCATTGAAGTCACTGCCACTTGAATTTCGGAACAAAATTCTCGTAACTAGGAGAGACTATCTGCACCTTTTCAAGCCTATATTCTATAACTTACGCACATGTGAAATCTTAGACCTATTATATCTATGTTATCATTTCCTAGTAAATGTATACAAACATTTCTTAGTAAATGGACGTGATATTTTCATAATTATTTTAAATAGAGGAATTGCATTATAACAAAACTAGTTTTAAGCCCGTGTCACACACGTAATTATTCAAATTATAAAATTACAACTAAAGCAAATAAATACATAACGTATTTGAAAAAATATATTACATCTATGTCGAATCTATAATATTTGTACATAAATTAATTTTATTTATATCACAAAATGATTTTTTTAAATGAACTTAATAAAAAAATGCACGTACAAATTCTAACTTTCATCCTTTGATATTTTTAAGCCAACACTTTGAACTCGTAACAAATTTGATGATAAATCTGTTTGCATTCTCAAACATTTAAAAATACTCAGATTTTTCATTTTTTACTTGTAACAAATTTTGATCCTAAATGTAGTTAACTTGTACCAAACAATATATTTACCAACTTTTGACCCATAAAAATCAAATTTAAGTTTCACAAAAAACCCGGAACAATCTTAGATAAAAATACTAAGAAATAAAATATGATAAACCTTGTTATGTATGAAAGTGATTGTTATATACTATCTTTACGTTTTAACATATATATAGTTTACTAAATTATCCGAAAAATAAATGAATAGATTTATAATTATAAATTTATATGACAATTAATAATAATAATAATAGATAAATTGATTGATTTAAAAAAAATGGATCGACTTTTAAGCATATATTTATAATTTAATGATTAAAAAATAACTTTGTAAAATGAAAGCATATTCGAGTTTTATTTTTCTTTACAATCTCCCACAATATACATAGTATAATATATTAATGATAACATTTAAAATTATATGGTTTTTCAATCTTTGACAAACATGGTTTATTGTTGATTTTTGGATTCACCAAGTATTTTGGAATATATATTAAAAGAATATTTTAATATTTATTTTATAAAAATATAAATATAAATAGAGTTTAAAAGAAAAGTGAATAATTATTGATCTATTACATATATTATGATTAATTAAGTTAGTTTTGGAGGGAAAAAAATGGTGAGAATTAATCAAAGCATGACAAGTGTCTACAATTATTTTATTTATTAGAATAGGTAGATATAAGAAAAGTAATAATAATACTTTGTTCCCCAATTTAATCTACTTATTCTAATAAAATAAAATAATTGTGGACAGATGTCACTTGAAGAATAATTTATAGCCAAAATTTCCCGCTCAAAATTTTCTTCTAACTTTAATGAAAACACATTTATGGCAGTGAAATCAAAACATATCAACTAATTTTTAATCAAATAAATAATTATCTAAATTATAGGGATTAAAAATATGCAAATATTTATGTCATTATAATCAAAATATTTATATCTTTAATGAAGTAAGATCTATAACTTTTTTATTAAATCAATTTAAATACATTTTTGAGTGTAAGAGATGAATATTGTAAAAATTCAATAAATAATATTTATAAGTTTAAGATGATAAAGACAAACATAAATTATGAATGAATACTAAATTTATCTCACATATTCATTCAATTTCCATGTATTCATGGGGTTGTCATCAATCTCTTTTGAAATTATAATACAAAAAATGTATTATTCACGCTAATTTTACTAATGGGGGTGTTCTTTGGGTTTGTTTGTTTTTTTTGTTTTGGGTCTGATTCTTCGGGTTTCAAAGTTTTAAATCTTGGCCCGAAACTCAACCTAAATCTCTCACAGGTAATTCGAGTTCGGGTTTTTCGGGTTAGGTTAATCGGGCTTCGAGTATCCTAGAAAATACAAATTATTTTAAACACTACGATGTTTAAACTGAAAACACATATTATTCTTTGCTCGTAACATAAATGACCAAATAATAAAGAAATATAAATTGACAAAAAAATTTAAAAGAAAAGTAAAACAAAATCCAACCATAATCGTCTTCAGTCAATTGTGTGTTGATTGTTCAATTACGGCTATCCTTAGTCATAAATGTAAATTATATATTAATAATAAGCATTCGATCTAAATATGTGGAATGACAATAGTCGATTAAGAACAGATTTTGATAACTTTAGTGGCTAAAGCTTAGCCTATTATATCTAAAAAAATATATTTAGCTTAAAACTTAAAGTTTATTCGGGTTTTTCGGGTTAACCGAAACCCATAAATCAGGCCCAAGAACCAACATGAATTACTTCGGTTGGGGTTAGTCTTTTCTCGGGTTTGGGTTTTTGGGTCGGGTTAGTTTGGGGTTCGGTTACGGGTTTTTCTCGGGTTGGGGGTAAAACTGAGAACCCTAATTTTATATATGATGCCATTTTTTATGTCATTAATAATGAAACATTTTATCATCTTTTGTTAGAATTCACTATTTCATTAAAAAATATTACAACTTATAAAATCACCAAATGCATCTTTTTCGTTTTCGTGGTTATGAAGAAATTATGTAAGAATACACAACGTATTCGTATGAATTAACCATTAGAAAATATAGTTTCAACTTATAAAACTATTTAATTTGATAAAAATAGGTTTAAAAAAGACAATTGGTCATTTAATGTGTATATTGTAATTGTATCTCTTTTAAACATCTCGTGCATTACACAAGTTCTAAAGCTAATAAATGTAATAAAAGAAGAGAACGCGAATTAAAAAAGAGAAAAGAAAGGCAGGGGAAAAGAAAAATCTAATTAACTACCATATTCTCAGAGTTCGAAAGGAAACGAGAAAAAAAAATAAAATTTTATGTGTTCAAAGACCATTATCTCCAAATTTCTCCGATTTGAAAGGATGAAAATAAACATAAACTTTGCTTCCGTTTATCTCATTTTCTCCATTTCCTTATTGTAAACAACAACGGAACACAATTTTGCATGGTTTCCTCTCAATTCCTTTCATAATTTCCGTTAAATTGGACTCGGGAACACAACGTAATTCCTCTATTAAGAGCAATTAAGAAAAACGTGACTGCGTCCTTTTTTTCTTCAATACGTATTATTTGTACAATAAAACTTGTTTGTATGTCGTCTCGCTGGCTCGCCCTTAAAAAGCACAAGCCCGTTCAAATATTTCCTCTCTCTTTGTTTTTTTTTTTGGATTATTTTGTGTATGCAGATGATCAAAACAAGATATAGTCAACTAAAGCTATAAATTTGTTATAAAAAACATATAATGTTATTGAAAATTAGTTTGTGATTACAAAACTATAGATATAAGCTACAAATTCATAATAAATACATACGATTAAAATCGAATAAAAAATAAACCGCTAAATATTAAAATAAAACACACAGGAGAAAATGGCATAATTACGTCTGCCTTTTGGATACGGTGCGGTGCATACGCATAAGCTTGCATTTTTTTTCTTGTTTTAAAATTATTAATATTGAGTAAAATAAATCCAGTATAAATACATTAAATTTCAAAACTGAAAATATAGTTGTAGGTATTTTATAATAAATATATTAATATATATGATAACATCATCCATCTTTTGATCTTTTAGATAAAGAACTTTGATGGGAAACACTAGAAATTTATTATTTATACAGGAGTGAGACTAAACTTACGTGTATGAATCCGAAGCCATTCTTCACCCCCATCGACAAACATTGTTAGCGAGCTCGAAGCTACTGAAGGAGGAATCCAAAAGGATAGCATGATCCCGAGTCGATCATAGTATCTTACATTAACTTGGATCAATGCGATCCCTTTGGATGTCTACTTAAGTTGCAATCCTGAGTCATGATCATCACTCTTATCCGCCAAAACACATACGAGAAAGGGAAGAAGGAGATACGAGAAAGTGGATGATGGGAAGATGAATATAAAGACTGGCAAAAAGTTCTTTAAACAAAGTCAAGTAGGTTCGCATTTTATATAATATTGGGGTCTTGATTCCTTTTTCATGTTATTATAATAATTCAGTTTACTTTATAGAGTATGAAAAGCACCACCTTCTTTATATATATATTAGGTTTTATCCCTTATATTACGGGGGTTGTTTTACATTTTTTATTTTTTAATATTTATGTTTTGGATTTTAATTTTCTTTATTATAAGAAAGTTAATAATATACTTAGGGTTTGACAATGAAAAAGTTTCATAAATAAATGATATGTTATAAGCCGTTTAAAAACTATCTGGATTTGGTGGCACATGACATGCTTATGTTTTTTACTATAAAATTGTTTATTAATTATAGTATATTTTTCTTTTTAAATTGGATATTAAATTTTAGTATATCCATATTTTATAGGATTTTCATATCAAATAATTGGTAAGATTAATTTTTAATTTAATGAGATGTTATAACCCGTTTAAGAGTTATTTGGTTTTGGTAAGACCCATACCCATGAATTTGGGTTAAATCAATGAGAGGTCTCGATTTAAAAATCAAGCAATCTGGTGGCTTACATAAAAGGGGGAGCGACCACATCGCAACATGTAGGATTTTAAGGTTTTCATTTATATATATTATAGATACACACATATATATATATATATATATATATATAGGGATGGGTTCTAGTGAAAACTCCTAAAAACTTTTAAAAAACTATTTTTAACTTTTTAAATTTTTTTTTTAAGTTTCTTTTTTTTTCATTATTCCTATATATTGTTATTGGTTAAAAAAAAAACTTGTCGTAACCTCGTCGGTATAGTGCGCATGTGTAATAGTGTGCATTGCGTATATGCAAAAATGTTTGTATTGCATATAATACAACACTATTGCACATATTTGATACACACTATTGTATATATGCAATATAAGACTAATACACACATTGAATACACATTAGTACGTATGTGTAATATAACATTAACGCACATGTGCACCACATCGACTTTTATTTTATTATTATTTTTTTTCCATATAATACAAAACTACTACACATGTACAATACACAAATATTGAATATATACAATAAAACACTATTAAACTCAAACATACATAGTAATACACATGTGTAATACAACGGTATCGCACAGTAATACGTCTGTGCATTACAGCGGTTTTTTTTGTTTTTTTTATTTATTTTTTTTGAGTGAAATATAAGAAAATATAAGAATAATGGCTAAAACATAATTTTGAAAATATTTTTTTATTTTTAATTAAAAATAATTCTTTAGGAGTTTTTATGTTTTCTTTCTAAAGGTGAGTTTTCTCTTGATTCTCTCCCTGTGTGTATATATATATATAAGAGAAGTATATAATGAAAACTCATTTGAGTTGTGAAAACTCGTGAAACCCTATGTAACATCGTTTTTTTCTTTGCACACGTAAAATATATTGTAACATTTAATACAAAACATCGAAACATCAAAAAAAAAATTTATTTTGCTATTTTTTAACATTTTTTTACTAATTTTTTTATATGTTTTCAGGAGAGAGAAAAAGTTATATTTATGCTTACATTTTTTATTAACTTTAATTGTGGATCACATGATTCAAACTTTAATTAAAAACATGTGGTTGAGAATGAGTTTCTAGAGTTTTCACAATTCAAGTGAGTTTTTATTTTAACCTAATCCTATATATATATAGAGAGAGAGAGAGAGAGATTTTGAGAACCTTGTTGAGTTTTAAGAATTAAATAACTTCAGTTTTGACCACACATTTAATTAAATATATTAGATTATGTGGCTGAGATTAAATGTGATTAAAAAATTGAAGTATGAGAGACAATAAATATGTACAGTGATTACCCTAATTTAAACATCCGTTACAAATACGTAAAATGTCGACTCGGTTCGTAAAAAATTATGTAATTTTTTTACGTGCATGTAACCTACATATATTACGTATGTATAAAAAAAATTGTTATATTGATTTCTTTTTAGTTCTTAAAAGTCAAAGTGGTTCTCATTTGAAATCTCTCCTATATATATATATACACACACATTAGGGGTGTTCAATTTCGGATATCCGGAGTTTCGGATATCCGAACATTTCGGATAATGGATTTTACTATCCGAATCTATATCCGAAATTTCGAATATCCGTTCGGATACTGAACCGGATATCTGAATTTAAAAAAAAATATAGATTAATACTTATAAAATTATAAACCAAGAGTAAAGCACATAATTTATCATCCTAGATTCTAAAAGGATTCATCCCCATTGTTATCTTCACAGCAACTACACCAAATGCCACCACCATCTCCGTCCATGTACTGCCGTCAGCCACCAAGAATCGTACCAACCTCATCTTCCTCTCCTTATCCATTTCAGATGTAGATCTAACCTTGAAATCAAAGTCGCCGAGCTGAGATGAATAGAACCATGAAACCGCAGATGAGGAAGAAAGAGTTTTCTGGGTCTAATTTGAGATTCAGAGTGATGTCGGAGCCATGGAGGTAAACCGATGGTGGTCGCCGGTCGGTGGCATGGTGGTGTATCTGCTATGAATCGAACATGGATTTAGGAAGGGAAGAAATGAGCGGCTGAGGATGTACCAATGTAGGGTAGGGTTTTAGAAAGATAGATATATTTGAATAAAATAAATAATTAAAAAGATATTAAATTCAACATCAGATATTTCGGATATCCGAACTATCCGAAAAATCCTAGAATTACTATCCGAATCCAAATCTGAATTTTCGGATATCCGAAATTTCGGATAGTTCGGATTCGGATTCTCGGATAATTCGAATACGGATTCGGATTTTTTTGAACACCCCTAATACACACACACACACACACATATATATATAGGAATGGATCTTGCGAGAAGTGCGAGAAGTCAATCTGGACCATTGATTATGTGTAATAAATGGATTAGAAAAGTTGTGGCAAACTTGTAATTATGAAAATATTAATCTACCAAAATTTTAATGAACAGGGGTAGTTTGGTATTTGTTTTTTAGACTTTTCAAAGTGAAACTTAAGTCATTAATAACATTTATTTGTTATTATTACTAACTAATTGTTTAATTGTTATTTTTGAATTGATATTATTAATCAAACTAATGTTAAAAAATATAATATTAAACAAATACTGTAATATCTTCAATCATATTTCTTCAAATGCGTTAAATATTGTATATTTCATACACGAAATTATGTATTATATACACATGCATAGTCATGTATTGTGTAGGTGGAATCACGAATGCGTATGTGAACATTTTACAATTATAGGCTATTAACATGATTTCTTATTTATTATATGTAGTTTAATGTGGAAAATAAAAAAATAATTTATTTTGTAATGTGTATGGTTTATATATGTACTATTTATGTGGTATCACGAATGTGTATGTGATAATTTTACTAGTATAGGTTATTATTGTTATCCGTTATTTGTTATATATAGTTTAATGTAATAAAAAAGTTTATTTTGTACTGTGTAGGTTAATTTATGTACTGTGTAGGTTTGTATATGCACTGTGTATATGGTATTTCAAATCGTGTACGCGTAATTTTTATCATGTGTATGTTCATTTATGTATTGTGCATGTTTGTATATTATTGTGTAGGTTTATATATGTACTGTATATGTGATATTTCAAATGGTATATATGTAATTTTTATCGTGTGTTGGTTCATTTGGTACTGTGTAGTTTCGTATATGTACTATGTAGGTGGTATTTTGAATTGTGTATTTGTAATTTTATTCATGTGTATGTTCATGTACTGTGTAAACTTATCGGCGCTATTGAATTTAAGAACTATTATCTAGATAAAGGTATGAAATTCAAATTACGAGAAACAAAAATAATATTGATAAATCAACAAAATTGAATTTGATAAAATAAAAAAAAACAAGAATTCAATATAGGTTGATTTGACTAATTTTTTTAAAAATATTAAAACAAATTAAATGTAACTTCTTCATGCATTATGACCTACACCTACCAAATATGAAAAAATGCATATTTTACTATAACATCCATGTCATTAAATAAATGGTAAAATAAAAGAAAAAATGTGATTGGTTGGATTTAGTTCTCGCAATAAGAAACACTTCTAAAATGAACCAAATCATATATATATATATATATAGAGAGCAAGGTCAAAATAAGAAGTGAATATTTCGTAAGAAGTGTAAGAAAAGATCTGAACCATTAAGTTGATTGTAACACATGGGGGTATGATCGTCCATAATTCTTTTATTTATTTTTGGAATAAATTCTTTTATTATTTTTTGGAATGTATTTAAGTATCTTCTTCTCTCTCTCTTTCACCTTTCAATACCAGATTACCATTAGTTCATGGCTTCCATGATTTTCCGGCGACTCCATCCAGATACAACCTTTTTCCAGCGACTCAATTCACCCATTTCCGCCTTAAGTTAGATCCTTTTCCGGCGACTCCATCCAGAAACACCTCACCGCCCAGCGCCTCCACCCCCTCTTCACGGCGCCGCCACCGTCCTCATAACCCGTCACCGTCCTCACCTGCCACCGTCCTCATAACATCAGTTCATGGCTTCCATGGTTTTCTGGCGACTGAATACACCCCTTTCTGCCATAAGTTAAATCCTTTTCCGCCGACTCCATCCAGATACACACCATTGCACACCGCCGCCACCCCCACTTCACGGTGCCGCTTCCACCGCCACCGCAGTCGTCGCCGCGTTCAGCCATCCACCGCCACCATCGTGTTCATCCACCGGAAGTCACCACTGCTGCCCCACTCCGCCACCGTCGCGCTCAGCCCGCCACCATTGCGTTTAACCACCGGAAAGTTATGATTTTGTGCTAAATGGGTTGATTCGTTTATATGTTGTTTGTGGTTGGTTAGACGGGTGTCGAAGATTGTTTGATGGGAGTTTGAATAAGGATGTTGTTACGTGGATTGCGATGATAAGCGGGTATGTGAAGTTGGGGAAAGTGGAGGTTGCACGCCAAATGTTTGATGCAATGCCGAAGAGGAATAACGTGTCGTGAAGTGTTTAAAGTGATGTATTAGTATGATGTTTATTGTGTTTTTTGTTCATCATGTTCAACATAGTGTGTTGCACGCCAACTGTTTGAGGAAATGCCAAAAAGGAATAACGTGTCGTGAAGTGTTTAAAATTGATGCATTAGTATAATGTTTATTGTGTTTTTGTTCAACATAGTGTGTTATTGTTCTTGATCCGGTACCATTGGTGATGGCGGGTTTCGATGTATTTTCCGTTTTCCGACCGCCATATGACGTTGTCGGGTTCCGATCTGGTACCGTTGGTGATGGCGATGTTGTGGTTTAGCGGAGTGTTGACACCGGAGTTAGGATGCTATGTGGATTGCGGTGATAAATGGGTATGTGAAGTTGGGGAAAGTGTAGGTTGCACGCTAACTGTTTGATGAAATGCCGAAGAGGAATAACGTGTCATGGAGTGGATTAGTGTGTTTTTGTTAATAAAAGTGTGTTTGTAGGTTGCACGCCAACTGTTTGATGAAATGCCGAAGAGGAATAGCGTGTCGTGGAGTGGATTAGTGCGTTTTTGTTAATAAAAGTGTGTTTTTGTTCTTGATGTTCTTGACGTTTTTGGTGTTGTGCTTTAAATTTTTATTAAAATCTGGTGTTTTTTTATTTTGATTATTTCTTATTAAAACACACTGTTATATATATTGTTATGTTCTTGATGGTGTGTTTTAAATTTGGATAAGAAAAATGATAATTAAAGATTGGTAATGTTTCCATATAAAATATAACGCACTTTGACCATAATACCCCTAGAGTGTTATAAAGCAGATATTAAAATAAAACACACCGCCTAAAAAAACACACTTTCCATCTAGACCATCAGATCACTTAATCTAACGCACCAGATTACTTTTAACACTTTTTAGACACACTTCACTTCTTATTATAACTCCACCATATATATATATATATATATATATATATAATATATATATATATATATATATATAGGATTAGGATCATTTCAGAAGTGATTCTTATAGCGAGAAATGTGAGAAGTTATCTCAGACCATTAGATTATTAATGAAAATGTATTGCATTTATTGTAATTAATGAAATTTGAGAAAAAATAAAATAAATAAATAAAAGGGTATATGTAGATTAAAATAATTCATCATTTAATTTTTTTTAATCTATCTTTAAATAAAAGTCTAGAACATTAATATCCAGACTTTATGATTTGTAGGTTATAATTTATTTATACCATTAGATGTCTTTTTGTTAGTATGGATTTATATTTGTTTCTTTTTTCATTAGTTCCATTTACCATGAAATAATTGATACATTTTGAATACCAGTTTATTAACTAATATAACCAAGTAACAAACTAAGTTCAATTTTAAATTATTTTTTTTTAATCTATGATTAATTCGTTCGTCATAATATTTCAAATTTAACCAAATCTAGAAATATTTTCAACTTTATACCGAATTCGTAAAACCACCTACATAATACATAAAATGATCCTACACACGATAAAATTTACACGTATATAATTCGAGATACCACATACCCAGTACATATATCAACCTACACACGCTAAAATTTACACATACACAATTTAAATACCAGTTACACAGTGTATATATGAACCTACAGAAGATAAAAATTACGTATACACAATTCGAAATGTCATCTACACAACCCATATATGGACCTACATAACACATAAATGATCCTACATGTTATAAAATTTACACGTACACAGTTCGGAATACCACCTACACAGTACACATATGAACCTACACACGATAAAAATTACGCGTACACAATTCGAATACCTCATACACAGTACATATATGAACCTACACACGATAAAAGTTATATTTGTTTAACATTAATTTGATTAATAGTATCAATTAAAAAATAACAATTAAAAAATTTACATGTAACTTTCAATTAGTTAGTAATAATAACAATTAAATGATATTAATGACTTAAGTTTCACTTTAAACACTCCACAAATCAAAGACCTAACTACCCTTATTCATTAAATTCTTGGTAAATTGATATCTTCATAATTCCAAGTTTACCTTAACCAATCTAATCCATTGATTACACATAGACAATGTTATCAATGGTTCAGATTGATTTCTTGCACTTCTCGCTATAACTTGCCTTCTCGCATGATCCATCCCCTATA
Source organism: Bidens hawaiensis (assembly GCF_021521415.1). Taxonomy (NCBI): domain Eukaryota; kingdom Viridiplantae; phylum Streptophyta; class Magnoliopsida; order Asterales; family Asteraceae; genus Bidens; species Bidens hawaiensis. The sequence goes on along the minus strand of NW_027500991.1, from coordinate 3,835 downwards.
TATATATATATGAGAAGATTTCAAATGAGAACCCCTTTGAGTTTTAAGAACTCGAAAGAACTCAGTGTAACGATTTTTTTTTGAATTTTTTTTACACATGCGTAATATATGTAGGTTACATACGCGTAAAAAAATTACAGAATTTTTTACGCACCGAGTCAACTTTTTACACATGTGTAACGGACGTAAAAGTTAGTGTAACCACTTACATCTTTATTCTCTCTTCTACTTTGACTTTTTTGTCAGATGTAATCTCAACCACATGTTCCAATGCATTTAATTAAATGTGTGGTCTAGAATGGAGTTTTTAAGTTTTTACAACTCAACAAGGTTCTCAAAATATCTCTCCTATATATATATATACATATATATAGAGAGAGCAGGTTAGAAGAAGAAGTAGTATTTTCCTAAAAAGTGTAAGAAGTGATTTCAACCGTTAGATCTAATATGCTACATAAGGGTAAGATTGTAAACAACCACACCATTTTAATTATGTAAATGAAAACTACCATATCATTTTAATTATGTAAATTAATGACTAATTTAATTTACATATAGTCTATATTAGCAATCATGTTTTTGTTACAACAATATTCTTTTCATCGAACACAATATTCCCGCCGACGGCATCTTCACCGGCGGACCAAGGAGGTCACCGGCGACGGCATCTTCGTCGTCAACCACGGTTGGTGATGCTACCAATCAACCACCACGGGGATATCAATTGGCTCATCGGGCGTCGTCGTCACCAAGGAGGTCACCGGCGACGGCATCTTCATTGTCAACCACGGTTGCTGATGCTACCAATCAACCACCATAGGGATATCAACTGACTCAGCGGGTGCTGTCATCGCCGTCCATCATTCTGCACGGTTGCAGTTTAATTATTGTTGATATTAATAATCCACCGCTCTTGTAGTTGCAGCTTGATTAGATGTCGTTGTCGTTCACGACTCCGCCACCGTCATCACCATCCGCTCACAGTATTAATATTAATGGAGTAAAGTTTGGTGATCGGGTAATGGGGCAAGAGGGCAGCCATTGGTGGTTGTGATTATGGTGAAAAGAGTGTGATGGTTATGGAAAACGGCAGGGTTTGTATTTAAATAAAGGAATATTTTATTTAGGGTTTTATAACGTGGAAGAAAAATTATTATTATTATTATTATTATAGACTTTTTAACTGATTTAGTGTGTTATTTCTGGTAATTTAAATAGTGTGTTTTAGTTCTTGGTGTTCTTGGTGTTGTGTTTTAAATTTGGATTAAATTATGGTGTTTTTTTAAAATTTTGATTATTTTGATATAAAACACACTGTAATATAGATTACGATATGTTTTTGGTGTTGTAATTTAATTTTATTTCCATATATACTATAACACACTGGACGAATATACACTTAGAGAGTTATAAAAAAAGAATAAAAAAAACACACCGTCTAAAAAACACACTTTTCATCTAGACCATCAAATAATCAAATCTAACGCACCAGATTACTTCTTACACTTTTTAAACACACTCCACTTTTTATTATAACTCCACCCTATATATATATACATACATATATACATAGGGGAGATTTCAATTAAGAACCCCTTTGAGTTTTAAGAACTCGAAAGAACTCAGTGTAACGATTTTTTTTACACATGTGTAATATATGTAAGTTACATACACGTAAAAAAATTACAAAATTTTTTACGTACCGAGTCGACTTTTTACACATGTGTAACGGACGTAAAAGTTAGTGTAACCACTTACATATTTATTCTCTCTCATACTTTAACTTTTTTGCCATATTTAATCTCAACCATATATTCCAATCCATTTAATTAAATGTGTGGCTTAGAATTGAGTTCTTAAGTTCTTAAAACTCAACATGGTTATCAAAATATCCCTCCCCTATATATATACATATATATATATGTGTGTGTGTGTGTGTGTGTGTGTGTGTGTGTGTGTGTGTGTGTGTTTCTCAAAAGATCCCTCCCCCATATATATATGGGATTAGCTTCATTTCAGAAGTGACTTTTATAGCGAGAAGTGATCTCAACCATTATATTATTATTCAATGGTTGAAAATATATTGCATTTATTGTAATTAATGAAGTTTGAGAAAAAATAAAATAAATAAATAAAAGGGTAGTATAGGTAGATTAAAATAATTTATCATTTAATTTTTTTTAATTTATCTCTAAATAAAAGTTTAAAACATTAATACCCAGACTTTATGATTTGTAAGTTACAATTTATTTATACCACTAGATCTCATTTAGTTAGTATGGATTTATTTTTGTTTCTTTTTTCACTAGTTCCATTTACCATGAAATAATTGATGCATTTCGAATACCAGTTTACAACTAATATAACCAAGTAACAAACTATATTCGTTTTAAATTGTTTTTTTTAATCTACGAATAATTCGTTCGTCATAATATTTCAAATTTAACCATATCTAGAAATATTTTCAACTTTATACTGAATTCGTAAAACCACCTACATATTACATAAAATGATTCTACACACGAGAAAATTTACACGTATATAATTCGAGATACCACATACCCAGTACATATATGAACCTACACACGCTAAAATTTACACATACACAATTTAAAATACCACTTACACAGTATATATATGAACCTACAGAAGATAATAATTACGAATACACAATTCGAAATGTTATCTACACAACCCATATATGAACCTATATAACACTTAAATGATCCTACATGTTATAAAATTTATACATACAAAGTTCGAAATACCACCTACACATTACACATATGAACTTACACACGACAAAATTTACACGTACACGATTCGAAATACCACCTCCACAGTACATATATGAAGCTACACACAATAAAATTTACACATACACAATTCAAAATACCACTTACACAGTACAAATTAAACTCTTTTTTATATTAAATTACATATAATAAATAGCGGATCATGCTAATAACTTATAATTATAAAATTTTCACACACAGTAATGTCTAACTTAATGAAAGAAATAAAATAGTAAAAACTATATATGACACTATGACCATTGATTAAGCATAAAAAAATGAAGCCGTTGAATACCACTTACACAGTACAAAATAAACGATTTTTTTATATATATTAAACTACATAATAAATAGCGGATCATGCTAATAATCTACAATTATAAAACTTTCACATACATTAATGTCTAGCTTAATAAAAGAAATAAAATATTAAAAATTATATATGACACTATGACCAATGATTAAACATAAAAAATGAAACCGATAAATGCCATTAATGTCTAGCTTAAAAAGGGCTACATCATAAAAGACATATGCACCCTTTCTAATTATAAATTTGTCATAAACATATGTTTGTATTTACGAATTTGCCATTTCTTTTGTTGACCATTGATTAAACAAATCAATTGTTCAGATTCTCTTCTCGCTATAATATCAATTCTCGCAAGATCCATCCCCTATATATATGTATAGGCGGGATATTTTGAGAACTTTGTTGAGTTTTAAGAAATTAAGAACTTCATTTTTGACCACACATTTAATTAAATAGATTAGATTATGTGGTTGAGATTAAACGTGATTAAAAAATTAAAGTATGAGAGAGAATAAAGATGTACAGTGATTGCACAAATTTAAATGTCCGTTACACATATGTAATAAGTCAACTCGGTGCGTAAAAAATCCTGTAATTTTTTTACGTTTATGTAACCTACATATATTACGTATGTTTAAAAAAAAATTTTAAAAAATTATTACGTTGAGTTTTTTCGAGTTCTTAAAATTTAAAGTGGTTCTCATTTGAAATCTTCGATATATATATA
>NW_027500990.1:0-67224 GCF_021521415.1 Bidens hawaiensis | reverse complement strand
CGACACTTAGAAAAATCTCTTTGTTGTTTTAGAACGTTAGAGAGAGTTTTTCGGTGACGCGCATCTTGGTGATTTATTTTGGGAAATTCTTCGCAAACAGTGAGTTTCACTTTTCCCTCTTTAAACTGTTTTCAAACGCTTTTCACTTGGGGGAGATAACATACTCCACAACGCATTTAAGATTTTGTTATAAATTATATATCACTTGTGAAGGCTAAGTGGCAAACGAAACATTTGAAGTCCTACACATCGAACCGGTTAATATTTAGAATAGCGAGTCACTGTTGAGTAGTAATACTGGGTTTGACAAACCCCACCCAACGCTAAACTCGACTGAAGGTCGAGCGGGTGTAATTTTGGCTAACACGTACCATGGTCTGGAGGACCTGGTGACAAGGCACTTATTAAACGAGTCAGCTTCGGTGTCGAACACTTAGTAATACTTGTTGTATAGACTAGCTACCTATCGATATATAATTTGACATAACACTATCTGGTAACGCAAAACGCTTAACGCAAGACGCTGTAACGCTGTAACGCATAACGCTTAACGCAAAACGCTGTAACGCTGTAACGCTGTAACGCATAACGCTTAACGCAAAACGCTGTAACGCTGTAACGCTGAACGCAAACGCTAAACGATTTATTTTTATATAACTTGTGAACTCACCAACCTTGTGTTGACACTTTTAGTATGTTATTCCCAGGCAGCCGAGGCGGGCGCGCGGTTTAGGAACATGCATTGTTTAATAAACTTTTAACTATGCAAACTTACTTTTAACTGTTATCCTTGGTTTTAAATCGTCCTGCGTGACGTAACGTTGTTTCTATGGTTTTACGCTTCCGCACTTATTTTTATTTAAACGTTTTTATGGTTTGATTATAACTGATGATTCCGATCATGTTAGCTCACACCCTCTGACGGTAAAACTCCGTTAGTGGATTTTGAGGGTGTGACAGATTGGTATCAGAGCCATTGGTAATAGCGAACTAGAAGCTGCATGCATACTAGACTATAACCGCGACGACCCAGTAGTCTTGAAATCTTATCTCTTTACCTCTTTCACTCATACGCGCGCGCATACACGGCTTACCTGTAGGAATGTCGACGCCACCCTCATCATCATCCGATTCGATGATGCATGCTCACGGGAAGGAACCGCAGTTACCCACCGCATCGCCACCCCGAGTAGTCCCGGAACTCGAAGCTCCCGCACCGAAGAGGTACCGCCTATCCGGAGGCATTTACGAAAACGACGTTAGCTGGGAATGGTACCCTAACATGATCAGACGTATGGTCTATCGCGAACAAGTTCCCCCGTTGCCTCACCCGAACCACCCTGCTTACCCCAACACCCTACCCCCCCATAACCGAACCTGTAGAGCGAGTTCTCGCAGCTGTCGTTTCTTGTTTGGAGCGTGATGTGGGTTACATGCGCTATACGAGAGCCAACGTTTCCGGACTGTTGAAGGACGGAACCGAGACTAAGGAGGAGATTTCCCGCATGGCAGCGGAAATGAAAGAAATGCAAGAGGCCAGTAATCAACAGATGAAGATTATGATGAAGATGCAAGCTGAGATGATAGACTTGCAAGAGCAACTCCAAGAAGCAAGGACCCGAACTGAGATAGCGTTAGAGCGTTGCGATGTCTTACAAATGCAACTTGCTCAGAACGCAGCCGAACCTGAGGCAGAGCCTGAGGCCGTGCCTGAGGCGGAGCCTGAGGCCGAACCTGAAGAAGATCCCGAAGAGGAGCCTGAGGAGGATCCCGAGGAAGATCCCGAGGAGGAACCCGAAGAAGAACCGGAGGAAGAACCGGCTGAGGAGGAGGCACACTCAGAGGTGTCCTCAGACGATGACATCTAATGATGATGACACTTAGATGGAGGGGTTGTCTCCATCCGAACTATTATTTTTCTATGATATTAAGGATTGATTGGAAATACTTTGTAGCGAATACAATGGTTTTAATCATGAATTTTTATTTAGATTAATATGTGGTTGTGATGTGATGTTGTTTCTTATTTCTTTCTTACCTATCTTTTTATTACATGTATGGAGTGTTGTATATGAAAGAAAAATTCATGTTTAACATTTTATACTGTGATTCTAGGAAATGGCTGGAAGAAACGCTGGACGTGGACGTGGTAACATCAGCTTGACTGCAGCTGAACTCCAAACTCTGCTGAACGACCATGCAGCGGCCGCTTTAGCCGCACACGTTCAGAATCAAGCTGGAGGTCCAAGTGGAACGTGTACCTTCAAGAACTACCTTGACTGCAAGCCCAGTACGTTTAAGGGCACTGAGGGAGCTATAGGCTTCCTGCGTTGGGCTGAGAAGGCCGAGTCGGCATTTGAGATGTGCAATTGTCCCCCTGCCAGTAGGGTCAAATTCGCTGCTGGAACACTTGAGGATTCTGCCCTCACTTGGTGGAATTCGAACGTGCAGATCCTTGGACTGGAACTGGCTAATGCTATGAACTGGGAGGAGTTCAAAAATATGATGCGAGAGGAGTATTGTCCGAGAGAAGAGATTTCGAAGTTAGAGTCAGAGTTCTGGTCACTGAAGATGGTGGGCTCGGAAATTGAAGCCTACACTACTCGTTCTCACGAGTTGGCTGTGATGTGTCCGCGGATGGTGGATCCGCCGAGCAAGAGGATAGAAATGTACATTGATGGGTTAGCACCGCAGATTCAGGGCATGGTGACGTCTTCCAGACCAGCCACGATACAACAAGCGATCTGTTTAGCTCACAAACTGACGGATCAGGCTGTGACCCAAGGTGCGTTACCACCTAGGGGTTCGACCGTTAAAGCCCGTGACAACCCGAGTCATGACAACAACAGCAACAGCAACCCAAGCAGCGGAAAGAGGAAGTTTGACAACACCAGATCTTCATCCTCGAACCTCCCACCGCAACAACACTACCGTAAGCCCGAATCCACTCGGAGCTTTAACACTCACAATCACAACAACAACAACAACAACAACGGTAGCGGGCAGGTTTCGAGCGGATATGCTGGGAAATATCCAAAGTGCAACAGGTGCAACTATCATCATGTTGGCCAGTGTGACCGTGTCAAGTGTCAGAGATGCGGAAAGATGGGTCACCAAGCGAAAGAATGTAGAGGAGACCTTGCGGCAAAGGGTGCTCCTAAGCCACCTATGACGACGAAGGGATGTTTTGAATGTGGGCAGGAAGGTCATTTCAGAAAAGATTGCCCCAAGCTGAAACAGAATGACAACAATGGGGGTAATGGAAGTGGCAGTAATGGTGGAAGCAATGGCAAGGGAAGAGCTTTTGTGATTGGGTCGGGTCAAGCCCGCAATGATCCGCACGTGGTGACTGGTAAGTTCCCTGTAAACGATTGTTTTGCTTCTGTATTTGTAACACCCCATAACCGCAGCGGAAACGTAAACGGGATGCAACAGACACCTCTGATATCAACCACATTGTTTATAAAGAAAACTGAATGCATTAATATACTTCAAATTACATTATCTTGTATTCCATTACCGTCTAGGTGATACACACATCACACACTACGATACATAATTCTATTTATTATATTGTATCCTAACATCCCGCACGCAAATCTTACACACATCAAGCACTTAGCACATAAGCAATCACTTCATCTTAGTTGTACCTGAAAAGCATGTGAGAAAACGGGTCAACTACGAATAGTTGGTGAGTTTCACAATTTGAGAAAACCATGGTAAATCCATATCATAATGTAATATTATCTGGGGACACTGTTAACCCAGAAACACATCCAATAACCTCTGGGGACACTGTTAACCCAGAAACACATTTAATAACCTCTGGGGACACTGTTAACCCAGAAACACATTTAATACCCTCTGGGGACACTGTTAACCCAGAAACCCATTTAATAACCTCTGGGGACACTGTTAACCCAGAACACTGTTTCGGGCCTTACACTGTTAGCAACTCAGACAATTACCATCTTAATACATTACCGTACGATTCCCGTACAATAAACATTATATAAATACATTCATTTCCATGCGATCAGCATGTACTTAAACATTTTGATAGAAACATGCTTTCCGCCCCGGGAAAATATTTTAAAACAGTTCAGTAAAAAGGGGCTCGTGAAACTCACCTTAGCACATGCAAGCAGGTAACAACAATCATTATCAGTTAACACGTCCAATCTGTAATATGATCCCTACGATCGTTACTATACACTTATTATTAATATAACTTTAACCAAGTTAACCGGTACATCTGGGGGCACTGTTAACCCAGCACTGTACCCGTTCTGGGGGCAAGGTTAACCCAGAAACACTTCTCCGGACTCAGATTGTGACGTCGTTCAGAGTTCCATGGTCACAACTACTATTAGTCGTTTTTTTCTTGTTTTGCGTGTCTAGCACGGTTATCCGTTTTTATGTTTCAAAAATGAGTTTGGTCACACACGACCCGAAAATAGTGGTTGTCTGATAATTTGATTAAAGATGTGAAATTATAGCTCGGTTTAGACATCCCGATTGGCCGCGGGACCCGTTTCCGTCTTTGGCGTACCGGAAACTGTTAAAATAGGTTAAAATTACTCAAATCATCCGAATTATTTTCGGATGATTTATTTTTACTTGTTTAACTCATTTATATGAAAATAGTTCATTTTTAGGGTTTTTATACACCAGTCAGCTCGCTTAAGCGAACTTCACCGGTTTACGCGTTTTTACTTTAAAAGTTTGATAATTAGCACAAATAATTATCCGTTTACTCTCGGATCTTGAAATTTTGTACAAATCACTTTTTAACAGTGGGGAATTTTATAAAAATATTTCCAGAATTAATTTCTATATTTAAAATTTATTTATCTATTTTTAAACACCATTTAAACACTAAATATGTCGTAAATACCAAACGATCTTAGAAAAATCCCAAATTTTTCCTGGATGTCCCCTGCCATCCACATAGTCCCCTGTAATTTTTCCAGAACCAAAATCGTCTTTTACATGCCCTTTTTACCAAAACCGAGCTAGAAATCCCTTGAACTCGTTTAACCAAAAAGCCTATTTAGACTTCTCCAACGGACCTCAAATTTTGTGTGTGACTTATGCATGATATGAAAAGCTTATCTGAAATTTTCCAGAATTTTTCATGATATTTAACTATTTTTCAACATTTTTGGCCAAAACCGAGCATTAAATTCACCAAATATTTCTCCTTTATCCAAAAATTACCAAAAATTCACAGAACTCATATTTACATGTGTTTAACACCTCTGTAAAATTTCATGACCTAACTCTAAAGCATCAAAAATCTGTCCAAATTTCCCAAAACCGAACATAACCGAATATACCTTTCGTTTTCCGCCACTACAAGCTACAAACTCATCTTTCCGCCTTATCTACCACTAAATACAGAGCCTACAATCAACATACCACAATACCAAGCAAGTTACACTCGCGATCAAGCCTTTTACACTATAGTTTCGGTTACGATATCAAAACAAAGATTTAACCGTAAAAATTCGTTTTTGGCTCGTTTAACTCCTTTCTTGGACCAAGATCCCTTGTATAACTTGTATACATCACTTGATCATGTAAGAATCGGTTTCATCTCGGGTTTTCACCCATTTTTCACTTGAAACCTCATTTTCTTGCAAAATAATTCGAGAAAGGAAGATGAAAACGACTATAACTCGACCTTTAACTCGTTGTTCTTGTTGCAAAACTCGGGTTTTATCTTGTGAGCTTGAGAGAAAATGAAGGATGTTGTTGATTGTTTGTAAAAAAATAACAAAGGAATGGGGTTTATCCCCTTGAATCCGATCGGAACCCATGTGGGGGTGGGGTGGGACCCACAAGTTCATTTTTGGCCCCTCATTTGGATATCCGAAATCTGGATAATGTTTTGGATAATCTGGTTCCGTTCGTTTTTCGGTTAAGCGTTTAATTCGGCTTAAAACGAGGCTAATACGGTCGTTTTTCGGCTTAAAAATGAAATTTATATAAAACCGATTTAAAACTTTAAAAACTTAAACCATGACATTTATTAACTTAAAACATCATATCATTAGTTATCGCGCATCTTTTTCGGCTTGATCGATCATCTCTTGCTCGGTTTGGTATTAAAGGTTTCGTTTAACGTACCGACGTACATTAAATCGAAATTCTTTTTCTGTGCCGTACTTTACTTATCCCGAAGCATTAATGCTTCGTAAAATCACTAAATATTATAGATATCGTCTATAATTGAACCATCGATTCGTTCGAGTTTCAATAACTATCGATCGATTGATCGCATATTCAATACGGTGAATTATATATTCACGTACAATCAATACAATGAACCATGTATTCTCGTATAATTACTATGGTAATTCATGTATCCGACATTAAATATGACGTAACTATTATCTACCGGTTAGGGTATACCGGGTTTCGTCGGAATCGTTACATTCTCCCCCCGTTAAGAAATTTCGTCCTCGAAATTTTACACGCTCACTATCCCTTTCCGAGGGAAAGGTGGGGGTTTTTCCTTCAGAATACACCCTCGCGTTACCAGGTATATTCTGGTCCTCGCTATGAATTCCACTTAATCTTAATCAATAAAGCTTGGTGTGTCCAAACTGTTTAGTTTTCCCGTCTACTATCTCTACGGAATTATTTATGATATCAAGTATGACTTCTACGCGTACCTCCATTACTAGTACTTTCGTTGCCTCATCGCTTAGGTACTTTTCAATCCGTATACATGGCAAAACATCATGTATAGTACTTAGCCCCTGGAGTACTTTAATCGATAAACTAAATGACCAATCATGGAGATAGTCTCATGAGGTCCAATATATTAAGGAGCTATTTTCGGTTTTGCCAAACCTCATATCACTTCTCTAAGGTGATGCCTTAAAAGTGCCATGTCACCTCTTTCCGGTGACAATGGTTTCCTTTGAATGTTGGCATAAATCCTTTGCCAATCTCGCGCTGCTTTCAACTTCTCTTAAACATTATAAATCCGATTGGTTGTTTCTCGAATCAATTCAAATCTTATGGCTTGATCGACGCCCATTTTCAATTTAACAAAATGGTGATAACTACTTCACCCATAGAAAGCTTCAAGCTCTCGATGCTTCCTTCCCTGCCTTCCAATAATGGAAGTAGGATGACTATTTCGATCTGAGATCATTGAAAATGGTACTCCACGACGAGATACCATTTCGCCATTAGGAATTTGGACGAGAATTCATTGTGGTAATCGTCATGGATTGGAATGAAATGCGAGGATTGGTTAATCGATCCGCGATTACCCAATTTACATCATGCCTTTAATATATCATGGGCATTTGAGTCCCGAAATCCAATGTAATTTATTCCCACTATCATTGGCGAATTTTCCTGTCGTTGTAGCGTTCCCTAGGGTTTTCGGCGTGCAGCCTTATCTCTTGCATAACTTAAATATTCACCAACATACGTAACCATATCTTTCTCCAAACTCGGCCATTAATACAATCCTTTCAGATATTCGTATCATCAATAGTCTATTCCGATCCCGGATGTATGGAATATTTCGATCTATGCGCTTTGTCCATGATTAATTCACGAAGGTCATGGAGGGTCGGGATCCAAGCCCGATTTTTGAAGTAGAGAATTTCGTCCACGCGCTGTTCGAAATTCTTCTCATTGCCGTAAAGTCCCTCATTTTCCAATTATTTCTCTTTCAACGCCTCCCGTTGAGCGACTCGAATCAGGTCCTAAAGGTTCGACTGGACTATCATCCCCCGTGCTCGCACTCGCAATGGCTTAGCCCGATCTTTCCTACTCAAGGCATCGGCTACGACGTTAGCCTTGCCGGGGTGATAACGGATGTCACAGTCATGATCGTTTAACAACTCGACCCATCTTCGTTGCCTCATATTCCGTTCTTTCTGATTGAATATGTGCTGCAAACTTTTATGATCGGTGAAGATGGTGTACTTCGTACCGTAGAGATAATGTCTCCAGATTTTAAGTGCGAAGATAATCGCTCCCAGTTCTAAGTCGTGAGTAGTGTAATAATTTTTTTTTCTCGTGTACTTTTAATTGTCGGGAAGCATAGGCTATAACCTTATTATACTGCGTCAACACGCATCCTAACCTTTTACGCGATGCGTCACAACACGCGACAAAACCATCGTCTCCATCGGGGAGACTTAAAATCGGCGCTTGGCACAATTTTAATGGTTTCTATCTTATTTGGATCTTTGTGAAATCCTTGTTGCTTTACAACATGACCAAGGGATTATGCCTTCTTTATTCAAAATCATATTTCGAAAACTTCGCGTATAGCTCCTCTTGCTTTAACACTTCCACCATTTTTCCTTAACCGTCGTTCGTGCTCTTCTTTACGTTGCGAATATATCAAAATATCATCAATGAATGTTATGACAAATTTGTCAAAATAAAGTTTACAGACTCGGTTCATGAGTTCCATGAATGCTGCCGGCGCATTTGTTAGCCCGAAAGGCATAACTAAAAATTCATAATGGCCGTAGCGAGTCCGAAACACTGTTGTTGCAACGTCCTCCTCTTGGATTTCTCATTTGGTGATAACTATATCTAAGATCAATTTTCTAAAAATAAATCGCCCCTTGCAGTTGATTAAACAGATCATTCACTTCGAAGAAGTGAGTACCTACTCTTGATCGTCACTTTATTCAATTCTCCCTAATCAATACATATCCTCACACTTCCGTCCTTCATTTCCCAAATAACACTGGTGCACCCCATGGTGACTAACTAGGTCGTATAAAACCTTATCCAATAATTCTTGCATTTCAGTTGGTGTAAGTCGGTAAGATGCTTTAGCAACAGGGCCAGCTTGAGGTATTAAATTGATTCCGAATTTGACATGTCGGGTTGGCGGTAATCCAGGAAGTTCTTCCGGGAAAACTTGTGGAAATTCGCGTACCACCGGGATATTTTCTGTATGTTTTCTTTTAAATACTTTGGCAATCGCGTTTGTTAAATACACCACGTCTTCTTGTCGTAAATACTATAACATCTCAAAATGAGATTAGAGTGGTAACATAATACCGTACACTTTTCTCTGTATCTAATCGCTTCATCGTCCGAAGGAGAGCTTCTAATCATCTTCTTTTCATAATTGATTTCAGCTTCATGTCGAGTTAGCCAGTCCATGTTAACTATTACGTCAAACTTCTTAACTTTACTGGTCGTAGGTCAATAAGGAAAGGTTAATCGTTCAGAATAATAGGACAATTCCAAACAATTTAGTTAACCATTAGGGGTTTACCGTTAGCGATTCTACAGTATAGGGTTCTATAGTTTCACTAATCGGTATCTTTCCAAATGATAGGAGGTTAACAGGAGCTAACTTCTATCGACGACCGTAAAAATATCGCTGAAGTCTATTGATTTAAAACTACAACGTACTTAATACCACTTTTGGATCATGACTTGCTTTATTTGAGTTACTCCCAAAAGCACGGCTCCTTGCTTGATCAGGGGTTGATGCTTGTCATGAGGTTCATCTTCCAACAACACCTTGGTTCAACTTTGGGCAATTTCTCTTGAAACGTTCTGTACTGCCACATTCATAGCAAGTACAACTGTTTGGCATAATTTGATTTCTTTGGATGGATTGTTATTGAAGTTGTTGGGTTCGGAGTGGTTGTACACGAATGGGTTGGGGTTGTCGGTTCACCTGGCTTCACTTGGTTCTACAATTGTGGCATTACGTCCATCTTTACTACACCTGTGGCCTACTATCACTCGACATTCTTCTTCCTGCCGATAACCATATTTTCCACATTTAGGGAAGAACCCCTTTATGCGGTTCATGTTTTCACACCAGAACTAGTCTTAGTATAATTCTGGGTTGTAGGACTTACCTACTTATTCAAAGGCCTATCTTGCACTATGCCTTTATCACTTCTCTTCTTTAACACCCGACGTCTCACCTAACGTCCTTCCAGTCCGCTTCCCATAGAGTTAAATATATCAATGCTGGCTTGTGACACAACCCTTCCAAAGGTTGTATATTTTACAGGGTTGACTATACTCCTTATCGATGGAGTTAGTCCCCAATATAGCGCTCACTTCGCTTAGTTTCAGAAGTAATTAGCCATGTTACTAGACATGACAATTCCTTCAAACTATTAGCGTGTTCTAAGTGATCAGCACACAACATTTCTATCTTTCATAGCTCAGTTCCCAATCTCTGAACTTAATTACTCGAATAAAAGTGCTCTAGTACAAGAATTTTAAATCCTGACCATATCATCTGAGCAATAATTTTCTAACCATAATTTTGTACCATCGTGTTCCATCACGATACAACATAATCTACCTACATATCTGTAGCATATTTCACTACACAATGTTCTAGACTCTTACCAATATTCTTAACCATTTCGATTTTTTCTATCCACTCGCTAATCCATTCCTCCCTTTACCATCAGTAAACTATTGATAATCCCCTTAACACAACCGATAAACGTATCCTTCATACCGGATCTAATTCATTACGACTACTATTCATGATTAGTTTATAACTAATACTTGTAGTCATAATAGTATTCGGTGGGACACTAACACTCTTAGTAATAACACTAAGAATCGAAATATTCATAATCATGTGATTGCTCGATCTATAATTCTGCGATCACATTTGCATCAACACTAGCAGTGATCTGTGATACAACATTCGGCATCATCATCTGCTATCCTTGAGCAATCAACTGAATCATATCAATCTCCATCATTGGAGTTACTCTTTTTATGTCAATCTGCCGTACTCATCCCGTACGCAGTAATCAATACTAATCTCACCGTATAACTCGTTACCAGCTCAATCATAACAACAGGTACTCATACACACCAAGTATTATCATATATATTACACATACCGGCATCTAGTATATATGTCCCACAATTATAATAACATACGGACTTAACCTGACATCGGTTAACGTTTAAATATGTTTCATAACCCTTGTCACCAACTGACATATAGATCTTTCTCAACAAAGATTAATGTTTAATATACTTGATTTCAATATCCTTCTGCATGTCAGCGTAACCGATACATGCTCCCGTGAGCACCAAACGATTACGTACCACGGAGTTATAATATCCGTGTTTATTCGTATATCCGGCATACACAGTATACCACCTACGAACGAACAACCAACTATGCTATAATGATTCCAACACTTCTTTGTGTATAGGTAATCATTCTATTCGAGCATACATGGGTGTAGACATCTAATGGATGTAAGTATAACATAGGGAGTTGCAAGGTTCAAGGTAATTGTGCAACATGGGTTGCCTTCAAATATTATTAATTACTATTATGGGAAACTCTACACTTGCTCAGTCAATGTCCTCAGGCGTTCTAGGTTTGCTAAAATCGGTAATTCTCGATCTGAAGTTGGTCTGTCTCATATGTTTGTGAGTGAGAAATACATATATATATATATTTCTATATGTTATTTTTATCTGCTCATTTATTATCAAATTTATTATTATTATTATTTTATTATTATTATTATTTTTTTTTTTAATTATTTACCTTAATGGAATAAGAACGGGTTCAGGTACAGATCCGTTCGTACGTGAGGGTCGACGGTTCGGGTGAACATCTGGGGTTATTAGGATATACGGTACCGGTGTTGGTAGGGTAAGGGATTTATCAATTTTGGTTGGGAGTGATGGTTACTAGATATTTCTGGTTAATGTCAAACGGGAGATCTAATTTGGTACTATCATAACTATGGCCCGATAAGTCAGACTTATCATCAACCGATGCTCTAGAAACCTCAGCATCCTTGGTACTTTTATTATTTTATCCCCCGGTTCCTTATCCGGGTCCTATTTCTCAATACATGTACCCACAAGATATGCACACATATATATATATATATATATATATATATATATATATATATATATATATACACATTAGCACGCATAAATAATATTATATACTTTACACATATGTTGCCATTTTTACCTATTAATGTTCCCCGTAACTTCCCCTGAATTCCCTCGTGCGGACAAGTCTGTTATTATGTTCCGGACCATAATAACCCACTTGTCCATCCAAGTTCATCCAGCTCTCGTCACTATAGATTATTAGTTGATATTCAGATCCTATAATACTTGAGCTACTGGTTATATTTTAGGTATCTTTTAAAGACATCCTAATTCTTTTATAACCTGGCTCTGATACCAAGTTCTGTAACACCCCGTAACTGCAGCAGAAACGTAAACGGGATGCAACAGACACCTCTAATATCAACCACATTGTTTATAAAGAAAACTGAATGCATTAATATACTTCAAATTACATTATCTTGTATTCCATTACCGTCTAGGTGATACACACATCACACACTACGATACATAATTCTATTTATTATATTGTATCCAAAAATCCCGCACGCAAATCTTACACACATCAAGCACTTAGCACATAAGCAATCACTTCATCTTAGTTGTACCTGAAAAGCATGTGAGAAAACGGGTCAACTACGAATAGTTGGTGAGTTTCACAATTTGAGAAAACCATGGTAAATCCATATCATAATGTAATATTATCTGGGGACACTGTTAACCCAGAAACACATCCAATAACCTCTGGGGACACTGTTAACCCAGAAACACATTTAATAACCTCTGGGGACACTGTTAACCCAGAAACACATTTAATACCCTCTGGGGACACTGTTAACCCAGAAACCCATTTAATAACCTCTGGGGACACTGTTAACCCAGAACACTGTTTCGGGCCTTACACTGTTACCAACTCAGACAATTACCATCTTAATACATTACCGTACGATTCCCGTACAATAAACATTATATAAATACATTCATTTCCATGCGATCAGCATGTACTTAAACATTTTGATAGAAACATGCTTTCCGCCCCGGGAAAATATTTAAAACAGTTCAGTAAAAAGGGGCTCGTGAAACTCACCTTAGCACATGCAAGCAGGTAATAACAATCATTATCAGTTAACACGTCCAATCTGTAATATGATCCCTACGATCGTTACTATACACTTATTATTAATATAACTTTAACCAAGTTAACCGGTACATCTGGGGGCACTGTTAACCCAGCACTGTACCCGTTCTGAGGGCAAGGTTAACCCAGAAACACTTCTCCGGACTCAGATTGTGATGTCGTTCAGAGTTCCATGGTCACAACTACTATTAGTCGTTTTTTTCTCGTTTTGCGTGTTTAGCACGGTTATCCGTTAATGAGTTTGGTCACACACGACCCGAAAATAGTGGTTGTCTGATAATTTGATTAAAGATGTGAAATTATAGCTCGGTTTAGACATCCCGATTGGCCGCGGGACCCGTTTCCGTCTTTGGCGTACCGGAAACTGTTAAAATAGGTTAAAATTACTCAAATCATCCGAATTATTTTCGGATGATTTATTTTTACTTGTTTAACTCATTTATATGAAAATAGTTCATTTTTAGGGTTTTTATACACCAGTCAGCTCGCTTAAGCGAACTTCACCGGTTTACGCGTTTTTACTTTAAAAGTTTGATAATTAGCACAAATAATTATCCGTTTACTCTCGGATCTTGAAATTTTGCACAAATCACTTTTTAACAGTGGGGAATTTTATAAAAATATTTCCAGAATTAATTTCTATATTTAAAATTTATTTATCTATTTTTAAACACCATTTAAACACTAAATATGTCGTAAATACCAAAAGATCTTAGAAAAATCCCAAATTTTTCTTGGATGTCCCCTGCCATCCACATAGTCCCCTGTAATTTTTCCAGAACCAAAATCTTCTTTTACATTCCCTTTTTACCAAAACCGATCTAGAAATCCCTAGAACTCGTTTAAGCGAAAAGCCTACTTAGACTTCTCCAACGGACCTCAAATTTTGTGTGTGACTTATACATGATATGAAAAGCTTATCTGAAATTTTCCAGAATTTTTCATGATATTTAACTATTTTTCACCATTTTTGGCCAAAACCGAGCATTAAATTCACCAAATATTCCTCCTTTATCCAAAAATTACCAAAAATTCACAGAACTCATATTTTCATGTGTTTAACACTTCTGTAAAATTTCATGACCTAACTCTAAAGCATCAACAATCTGTCCAAATTTTCCAAAACCGAACATAACCGAATATACCTTTCGGTTTCCGCCACTACAAGCTACAAACTCATCTTTCCGCCTTATCTACCACTAAATACAGAGCCTACAATCAACATACCACAATACCAAGCAGGTTACACTCGCGATCAAGCCTTTTACACTATAGTTTCTGTTACGATATCAAAACAAAGATTTAACCGTAAAAATTCGTTTTTGGCTCGTTTAACTCCTTTCTTGGACCAAGATCCCTTGTATAACTTGTATACATCACTTGATCATGTAAGAATCGGTTTCATCTCGGGTTTTCACCCATTTTTCACTTGAAACCTCATTTTCTTGCAAAATAATTCGAGAAAGGAAGATGAAAACGACTATAACTCGACCTTTACCTCGTTGTTCTTGTTGCAAAACTCGGGTTTTATCTTGTGAGCTTGAGAGAAAATGAAGGATGTTGTTGATTGTTTGTAAAAAAAATAACAAAGGAATGGGGTTTATCCCCTTGAATCCGATCGGAACCCATGTGGGGGTGGGGTGGGACCCACAAGTTCATTTTTGGCCACTCATTTGGATATCCGAAATCTGGATAATGTTTTGGATAATCTGGTTCAGTTCGTTTTTCGGTTAAGCGTTTAATTCGGCTTAAAACGAGGCTAATACGGTCGTTTTTCGGCTTAAAAATGAAATTTATATAAAACCGATTTAAAACTTTAAAAACTTAAACCATGACATTTATTAACTTAAAACATCATATCATTAGTTATCGCGCATCTTTTTCGGCTTGATCGATCATCTCTTGCTCGGTTTGGTATTAAAGGTTTCGTTTAACGTACCGACGTACATTAAATCGAAATTCTTTTTCTGTGCCGTACTTTACTTATCCCGAAGCATTAATGCTTCGTAAAATCACTAAATATTATAGATATCGTCTATAATTGAACCATCGATTCGTTCGAGTTTCAATAACTATCGATCGATTGATCGCATATTCAATACGGTGAATTATATATTCACGTACAATCAATACAATGAACCATGTATTCTCGTATAATTACTATGGTAATTCATGTATCCGACATTAAATATGACGTAACTGTTATCTACCGGTTATGGTATACCGGGTTTCGTCGGAATCGTTACAGTATTGTTTGACACTGGAGCTGATAGGAGTTTTGTGTCGAAAGCCTTTAGTCAACTCTTAGACGTAACTCCAATTCCGTTAGATGCTAAGTTTCCTGTTGAATTAGCTGACGGTAAGACTATAGTAACGACTCATGTACTTGCGGGATGTAAGTTAAAACTGTCAGGTCATGTCTTTGATATCGACCTTATTCCTTTTACGCTTAGTAGTTTCGATGTCGTTGTCGGCATGGACTGGTTATCCGAGAACCGAGCGGAGATTATATGCCACGATTAGATAGTCCATATTACTACCCCTCCTGGCGAGATCATTTCGGTCCGAGGTGAGAGAAGCGGCATGACCACCAGCGTCATTACCCTTATGAAAGCGCAGAAGTATCTACGAAAGGGTCATCCGGCAATTTTGGCGCAGATTGTTGAGAAACCCGCGGAGGAGAAACGAATTGAAGATATACCGGTTGTGCGAGATTTCCCAGAAGTTTTCCCGGAGGATTTGCCCGGACTCCCTCCTATTCGTCAAGTCGAATTCCAAATCGAGTTGACACCCGGTGCAGCACCCATAGCACGAGCCCCGTATCGGCTCGCACCGGCGGAACTTCAGGAGTTTTCCACTCAGTTGCAAGATTTGTTGGATAAGGGTTTTATCCGACCTAGCTCATCGCCATGGGGAGCCCCTGTCTTGTTTGTCCGAAAGAAGGACGGGACTTTCCGCATGTGCATCGACTACCGGGAGTTGAACAAGGTGACGGTCAAGAACCGTTATCCTTTACCCCGAATTGATGATTTGTTTGACCAGCTTCAAGGATCGAGTTACTACTCGAAGATCGATCTGCGATCCGGTAACCACCAACTGAGAGTGCGCGAGGAAGATATTTCAAAGACGGCTTTCAGAACACGGTATGGTCACTACGAGTTTTCGGTTATGCCTTTTGGCCTAACCAACGCACCAGCTGTATTTATGGATCTCATGAATCGAGTATGCAAGGCGTACCTCGACAAGTTTGTGATTGTGTTCATTGACGATATTCTCGTCTACTCCAAGAACGAATCTGACCACGAAGAGCACTTAAGGGTAATTTTGGAATTATTGAAGAAGGAACAACTGTATGCTAAACTCTAGAAATGTGAATTTTGGCTTCGCGAGGTTCACTTTTTAGGGCATGTGATCAACGAGAATGGTATCCATGTCGATCCCGGTAAGGTAGAGGCCATCAAAAACTGGGAAGCACCTAAGACTCCGACTGAGGTGCGACAATTCCTAGGACTGGCCGGCTACTACCGGCGTTTCATCGAGGGATTTTCAAAGATTGCTCAACCCCTCACCGCTTTGACTCACAAAGGCACTAAGTACAATTGGGGTGACGCGCAAGAATCCGCCTTTCAACTATTGAAAACCAAACTCTGCAGCGCCCCTATCCTAGCCCTCCCTGAGGGGACGGAAAATTTTGAGGTACACTGTGACACATCTATACAAGGTCTCGGTTGTGTGCTGATGCAACTCGAGAAGGTTATAGCCTACGCCTCTCGACAACTACGGGTTCACGAGAAGAACTACACGACCCATGATTTGGAACTCGGAGCTGTGGTGTTTGCTCTTAAGATATGGAGGCATTACTTGTACGGTACCAAGTTTACCATTTACACCGACCACAAGAGTCTCCAACATATCTACGATCAGAAGGAGCTGAAAATGCGACAGCGTCGTTGGGTCGAGCTGCTTAAAGATTATGATTGTGCCATCAAGTATCACCCTGGCAAGGCCAATGTAGTGGCCGACGCCCTCAGCAGAAAAGAAACAGATAAACCCAGACGAGTGCGAGCATTGCAACTCACGATTCATGCCAGCTTACCCGATCAGATTCGCGATGCGCAACTTGAAGCTTTGAAAGATGACAATCTTCCATCGGAACTCATGCCGGGCATGAACAAGCAACTTGAAACCAGATCGGACGGGGTCCGATATTTTGAGAACCGGATTTGGGTTCCACGATACGGAGAGTTGAGAACTCTAGTGATGGACGAAGCTCACAAGTCCCGATATTCTATCCACCCTGGCTCAGATAAAATGTACCATGATTTAAAGGCACTTTACTGGTGGCCGAACATGAAAGCCGACATTGCCACCTACGTGAGCAAATGCTTGACTTGTGCCAGAGTCAAGATAGAATACCAGAAACCATCTGGTCTACTACAACAACCGGAACTCCCAATGTGGAAATGGGAACATATCTCAATGGATTTTATCACGGGTTTACCAAAGACACCGACGGGATACGATACCATCTGGGTGATCGTTGACCGGTTGACTAAGTCTGCACACTTCCTAGCAATTAAAGAAACAGACAAAATGCAAAGACTGACTCGTGTTTACATGAAGGAAGTAGTGTCTAGACACGGAGTGCCTGTCTCAATCATTTCTGATCGAGATTCTCGTTTCACTTCACACTTTTGGAAGTCGCTGCAAAGCGCACTAGGCACCCGCCTTGATATGAGCACAGCATACCATCCTCAAATGGATGGGAAAAGTGAACGAACTATTCAGACCCTGGAGGATATGTTGCGTGCCTGCGTATTGGATTTCGGAAAAAGTTGGGAACCCCACTTACCTTTGGTAGAGTTTTCGTATAATAACAGCTACCACGCAAGTATTAAAGAAGCGCCGTTTGAAGCGTTGTACGGACGGAAGTGTCGATCACCACTCTGCTGGGCAGAGGTGGGTGACAGCCAAATCACTGGTCCGGAACTGGTACTCGAAACTTCGGAAAAGATTGTCCACATCCGAAATCGCATGGCAGCAGCACGAGATCGCCAAAAGAGTTACGCCGACAAGCGCCGAAAACCTCTCGAATTTCAAGTGAACGATCGAGTGTTACTCAAAGTCTCACCTTGGAAAGGTGTGGTTCGCTTTGGTAAGCGAAACAAACTCAACCCACGATATGTTGGTCCTTACCGGATAACTGAGCGCATTGGTCCGGTGGCGTACCGACTGGACCTACCAACGGAACTCGGTGGCGTACACAATGTATTCCACGTGTCCAATTTGAAGAAATGCATGTCCGATGAAACCCAAGTAGTTCCTTTGGAGGAACTGCAAGTTGATGAACAGTTACGTTTCATTGAAGAACCAGTCGAGGTTTTGGATTGGGAAACCAAAACGCTCAAGCACAGCAAAATTCCAATCGTTAAAGTTCGTTGGAACTCGAGACGTGGACCGAAGTTCACGTGGGAACGCGAGCAAATGATGAAAAAGTATCCTCACCTTTTTGAAGGGCTAACCAAACACAGAAAACCGCGAAACTCGGCAAACCGTCAGACATCACCGGAGGTATGAATTAAATTTCGGGACGAAATTTCTTTCTACTAGGGGATGATATGACAAACTGAATTTTTTTTTTTTTACTTTTTCAGACACTCATCACGACTTGACTCAAATTTTCGGGACGAAAATTCTTTAACATGGGAATGATGTGACAATCGTCAATTTCAGGTTAACTCCGTTAACTCAACTCCGTCAATTCAAACTTAAGATCACTAAATCTATAACGCACACTTCATTACATTTAAACTAGGGTTTAAATGACGCTTAACACTTACTACATGTGTAGTCTTTCGGGATTTGCACCGAAACGAAAACGAGTTGACGCAAACGATTGAGGATTAAACGAAAAACGTCAACATAATAATTATGTGTTAACATATGTGTTACTTGATTATATTGTGTGTAATGCTAGACAAGAAACAAGAACTAAGTTAGTTAAGTTAGAAAAACAACAATTGAAAGTGGAGGGACTTGAGTGTAACTTGTATGTCTATAAATATAACCTTAATCACTTAACCCTAACATTATTATCATAACCCCAAGCTCCGATCGGCCCTCCCTCCCTTGCTCCCTTGGCTGCCGTCCACCATACACACACATTCAACCAAGAAATCAAGCTTGTGATTGAAGAACTAGGTGCTAGGAAGGTATAATTGATCATTCTATACATTCTTGTTGCTTGATTTTGATGTTTGTTGGGTTAACCACAAACCCTAAGCTGCCGATTTTGTGTATGTATATAGCTAATATGATTGTGGTTGATTGAATGATGATTGGATAACTAGATTGAATCTTGTTGCATGTTGATTGTTGTGTCTTTGATTTGAGTTCAAACACAAACCCTAACCAAGTATGTAATATGTAATTGATGTGCATGGATGGTGTTTATGGAGTCTAGAGTGTTATATGAATGCATGATAGTTCATAGGTTGTTAATATATTGAGTTTGGATGCAAACAGTTTCCGGACAGAATGTGTATTTGATGTTTAAGTGACTGTAACGAAGTGTAAACGTGAAAATTGGTTGAGATTGTTGGTACTACAGTAAACTAGGTTGAGTCTAGTTTCTAAAAAATATAAACTTGTAATTTTTGGACAAGTAGAAGTTAACTTTTATGATTTTACAAAAACATTGTGCAAAGCTGAGCTGTTAGACCTGCTGTTAGGTTGTGTTGTAAATGTTATAACTCATGAACTACGAGACCAATTGGGTTGGTTCCACTTCTGGAAGTTGACTTATTGAGATAGGAACCTAACCCAAGTGGTCTTGCATTTATTGTATTTTTCGTTTAACGGGAATTGCAAACAACATTCTGTTGCGCATGAATTTGACTGTTATGAGTTTGCTGTAATGATTTGATGATTGTGAGAAAACTATGATGAATAAAAATGTAATAAAATATGTTCTGGAAACCTAAGACATATGTTCTTCTGTGATGATTTTTGGTAAATTAATTGAGATGCTATGATCAGTGAAATAGTACAATCATTCTAGTAGGATTTCTGTCTCGGTGAAACTAGCTGCTGAGTTGTGTAAAAATGCATGAAACATGATACTTGCTATATAATTGTTATGTTTTGACCAAAATACCCTTGCGGGGAATAATTGCTAATTGATTGCCATGATTTGACCAAATTGCCCTCATGGGGAATAATGGCTAGTAACTTGTTATTTGTTGACCAAAATGCCCTTACGGGGAATGATTGCTAGTAATGTACGTTATGAATACATGACACGTATATGATTGCTTACAAATGTGATGTGTCACAAAAACACTTGTTAAAGTCACACACGATTCACAAACGAAACACGAAACTTGTTATGTGCATAGGTATTATGTGCCGGGTCTAGAGACTCGATAATATTCCGACACTTAGAAAAATCTCTTTGTTGTTTTAGAACGTTAGAGAGAGTTTTTCGGTGACGCGCATCTTGGTGATTTATTTTGGGAAATTCTTCGCAAACAGTGAGTTTCACTTTTCCCTCTTTAAACTGTTTTCAAACGCTTTTCACTTGGGGGAGATAACATACTCCACAACGCATTTAAGATTTTGTTATAAATTATATATCACTTGTAAAGGCTAAGTGGCAAACGAAACATTTGAAGTCCTACACATTTGACCGGTTAATATTTAGAATAGCGAGTCACTGTTGAGTAGTACTACTGGGTTTGACAAACCCCACCCAACGCTAAACTCGACTGGAGGTCGAGCGGGTGTAATTTTGGCTAACACGTACCATGGTCTGGAGGACCTGGTGACAAGGCACTTATTAAACGAGTCAGCTTCGGTGTCGAACACTTAGTAATACTTGTTGTATAGACTAGCTACCTATCGATATATAATTTGATATAACACTATCTGGTAACGCAAAACGCTTAACGCAAAACGCTGTAACGCTGTAACGCTGTAACGCATAACGCTTAACGCAAAACGCTGTAACGCTGTAATGCTGAACGCAACGATTTATTTTTATATAACTTGTGAACTCACCAACCTTGTGTTGACACTTTTAGTATGTTATTCTCAGGTAGCCGAGGCGGGCGCGCGGTTTAGGAACATGCATTGCTTGATAAACTTTTAACTATGCAAACTTACTTTTAACTGTTATCCTTTGTTCTAAATCATCCTGCGTGACGTAACGTTGTTTCTATGGTTTTACGCTTCCGCACTTATTTTTATTTAAACGTTTTTATGGTTTGATTATAACTGATGATTCCGATCTTGTTAGCTCACACCCTCTGACGGTAAAACTCCGTTAGTGGATTTTGAGGGTGTGACAAAGATGGTTGGAGTTGATAAAGGATTACGACTGTGATATTAAGTACTACCCAGGTAAAACTAATGTGGTCGCCGGCGCGCTAAGCCGTAAGAATGAGGAAGTCCTTGCAACAGTGAAGTCCTACCAGTTGATTATGAATTCAAGTCTTTTTGAAGAAATTATAAAAGTGCAGTCAGAGGTGTTAGTAGATGAAGGGTTAGTGAAGAAAGAAAGAATTTACGGCCAGCAAGATGATTTGATGGAAAACACTCATGGTGTTAGACTAGGTTTGACCGTATGTCAATTCCACGCCATGGAGATCTTAGAGGTTGGATCTTATATGAAGCTCATAAGTCAAGATATTCGATTCATCCAGGAGCTACGAAGATGTACCAAGATTTGAAAATAGATTACTGGTGGTCAGGAATGAAAAATGATGCGATGGATTATGTTAGTAAGTGCTTAACTTGTTTACAAGTCAAAGCCGAATATCAGAAGCCCTATGGGAAAATGCAACCGCTTTAAATACCAGAATGGAAATGGGAACACATCACCATGGATTTCATAACTAAGCTACCCCGTACAGCTAAGCATCATGATACCATCTGGGTGATTGTGGACCATTTGACCAAGAGTGCTCACTTTCTGCCTATACGAGAGGCTATCTCGTCAGAAACGTTAGAAAGTTTGTTCATAAAAGAGGTTCTGTCTAAGCATGGAGTGTCGCTGTTGATTGTATCTGAAAGATACTCGTTTTACTTCGAGATATTGGATGAAGTTCCATGAAGCTATGGGAACAAGATTGAACATCAGTACGATGTATCATCTTCACACAGATGGACAGTTTGAAAGGACTATCCAAACCCTTGAGGATATGCTACGTGCTTGTGTTTTAGACTTTGGAGGGAGTTGGGATGACCATCTACATCTAGCAGAGTTCTCCTGTAGCAACAACTACAATTCAAGTATTGGTATGCCACTGTTTGAGATGCTTTACGGTAGACGGTGTAAAACCCCGGTATGTTGGGGAGAGATTGGTCAGAAGGAGATGGGAAGTTTAGAAGTTGTGCAAGAAACTTCTTCAAAGTTTGATCAGATAAAGGCAAGAATGAAAGCTGCTCAAGATCATCAGAAGTCTTATGCTGATAAGCGGCGACGACGGATTGAATTTAACGTTGGTGACAATGTGATGCTCAAAGTCTCGCCTTGGAACGGAATTATTCATTTTAGGAAGAGGGGACAGTTGAGTCCGAGGTACATTATACCGTTTAAGATCATTGAACGTGTAGGTGAAGTGGCTTATAAGTTGGATTTGCCCGAAGAGTTAGAAGATATTCATTCAACCTTCCATGTTTCTCATCTGAGAAAATGTCTGGCTGATGACACATCACATGTTCCATTAATGGACATTGAGGTTGATGAACAACTGAACTATATTGAACAACCAATCAAAATAGTTGACCGCAAGGAGAAGCAACTTCGTCACAAGGTTATACCTTTAGTGAAAGTGATGTGGAAGCATCTTTGTTTTAGTAATAGTCCCCGAAACCTCTTTAAGGAGGGAAGACTTGTAACATCCCGTTTTCTAGTTTCGGTTAATAAAATGAAAATATGAGTTATTATGAGTCGGGGTAGTGTTGGGTATATGGATATGGGTTTTGGACATGGGTCTAAAGGAAAGAAGGAAAGACCATGGGCTTAAGCCCATGATCCATAATTATATAAGCCTTAATTACCCATTTAATTCATTCATTCACCCATATTCCATACACCACCAAAACACACACTTAATCTCTCTATCTAATTTCTCTCCTTTCTCTAGCCGAACCAATATAGAAAACCGAACCTGATCCAAGGTAATGATACTATGATGTTGTATGAACTAATACCCGTTAGATTTAGTCATGAAACGACATGCTGACACCGTTAAACCGTTAAAGTCATGAGATCCGGGTGCTATCGGGTATAAACCGAACCTAAGATGAGCCTAAGGGTCACCCTAGCTCAGATCTAGATCGAACGGGAATAAAAACGGTGAAAATGAGTCAGGTCTCGTTTTTCCTGCGAAGTCGCGGTTTTCCGCCGACGGCGGCGCCGGAAAACGGCGTACGGGGTTAATGATATGTCAGAGAATGTCTGACATTCTCTGACCTAACCCTAATTTGTTAACGGGGAGTTAACGAACTAGGGGTGATTCGTCAAGCGATTCGTTAGTGGAAGCTAAACGAACTAGCCTTAGTTCGTGTCCCAGTTCGCTATGGAAGAGATAACGAATTAGAAGGTCCAATTCGTTACATGGAGTGATTCGTTATATGGACTGGTTCGTTATATGGACTGATTCGTCAAAGGACCAGTTCGTTAGAGGTTTCAATTCGTTATGACAAACCAATTAGCTAAAGAACCAAGTAACGAACTAGAAGTTTAACAAAATGACAGAACAGTCCCTGGACTTATAAAAGAATGATTTAATTACAAGGAAGCCCTTGAACTTTTAAGTTAGCAAATTAATTAATGAAATAAAATTCTAACGGAAAATATGTTATAATAGTTAATGGAAATAAAATTTTTCCAAGCTGACCTGGCAGCTTGACCCCAGCTAGGGGCTCTGCCCTTGGACCCTGCTAGGGGCTGCCACCCCTAGACCCCACTGCCCCCGAACCCCATTTGTTGAGGGTTATAATTAGACTGGAAACGCGATATTGGTAGTGATAGATAATTGATACGTGTAATTGTTATACAATTAGTCGCGCACAGCTAAAGAAGGGAATAAGTGTATGCCATATGAAGAATTGTTGTATATGAAGAATGAATGATGTATGTGTGTATGAAACTTACAATTATGTATATAGAAAGGTATGGTATGAAGGTATGGAAGAAAGGGTGACCGGACCCTAATAATATCCGAGGATGGAGGGTACCGGGCCCTAATAATATCCGAGGATGAAGGGAGACCGGACCCTAATAATATCCGAGGATGAAGGGAGACCGGACCCTAATAATATCCGAGGATGGAGGGTACCAGACCCTAATAATATCTGAGGTATGTAGGGTGAAATGCCCTTTATAATGTAAGGTTAGTTATAAATGTGTATGGAAAAAGGAAGTACAGGTTATGTATGTAATGCGTACCTTCGGGCACGTATATGTATGTAAAGTAAGTTATGTGATTAACTAGAACTCACTCAGCGTAGCTGACTTTTAGTATGCACGCAGGTTAACAGATTAAGACAGCTGGTTTGAGATGGACACATGGCAGGATTGAAGACGTTGGCATCTGAAGATTGTCATGATGTTTTGAATGTTATAATTTATGTTATATTTTAAAAGACAAATTATGGATATTTGTAACGAATGGTTGATGTTTTATATTAAATAGTGAAAGTTTAAATTGACTCTGATATTTAGAACTGCGTTTATGAGTAAATCCAACGTCCAAAGTAGGGCACCAGTAACGGGGCCTTACATTGTGGTTGAGGCAGCTAGTTCTACAACTGCTCAACATAAACGACAAGGCAAGGTGGTGATGAAAGAACAACCGCCGAAGCGCCGAGCTACGAGAGGTGATGGTGTGGAGATTGGTCCACAAATACCAAGGTCGTCCGTTCAACAAATGTCGGTGGTGTCGCCTACTAATAGCACCTCAGCAATTACTCCTATGACGACAACTTCAACAAATATGAGATTTGCGTCGATTCCACAGTCGATGATGTCTCCCATGCCGACCTTTCCGATGACTACAATGGTTACCTTGCCTACTTCATTAACGATGCAGATGCAGCCTCCGGCTTTATCATTTATGAGATTTAACCATTCTCAGGGACCCATGAAGCTCGTGCCTCCGTCGTTCCATACGTTGCCTATTGCACAACAAATGGATATGTTGTTGAGTTTGATTCATTTACAAGAGAATCCAATGGCTGCCTATTAGCATCAACAAGACCAAATGCTGATGAATCAACGACGATTGGTGAGACACATATCGTATTGCTAGAAAGAACACAAAGAACTCCGTGAGCTTGTGTGACACTCGTCAATTTCTGGTTAACTCCGTTAATCCAAACTCCGTTAATTCAAACTCAAGATCACAAGAACTGTGTCATTCCAGTTAACGCATATCTCATTACATTTAATTAGGGTTTAAATGACGCATGACAATCGTTACACAAGTAGTCTTTCGGAGTTTCACCGAAACACACTTGAGTCGACTCAAACCGTTGGTGAACAAACAATAAATATCATGAACAAGTATTTGATATTATGTGTTACATCTATGTGTTACTTGGTACTTACATGTATAACCTCATATCATGAAGAAAATAAACTAGTTATGCTAGACTTACATAAAATAGAAGTTGAGGGTGCATAGTGGAATATGTATATTAGGTAATAATATATATAAACATAATATTAACCAAAAACCCTAACTCCCTCTCCCTCTCTCCCTCCCTTTGGTCGACGGCAGCCCCCCTCCCCCACACACATACATACTAATAATTTACAAGCTTGTTTAAAGGTCCAAGGTGCTAACTAGGTAATCAAACACACTCTTTAACCTATTCTATTTGATTAAATACATCATTAAGCATGTTAATCATAAACCCTAATTGTTAAACATGTTGATTATTGATATACTAGGGTTGTATGCATGATTTTTAGTTTATAGGTTAATGGTTTGCTGAGTTTTTGATGAAAACTGATGCTGGACAGATTCATAATTACATGTTTAAACGACTGTAACTTGATGTTAAGACCATGTGTACTGGTCACGTTGTGGCCTGCGTTGTGGGTGAAAACGCGGGGGGTACACCCCCCCCCCCTGCGTTATGCTTTTTTTTTGCAAACGTTATATCCAAAACACGATACATGGCACACAAATCCAAAAAAAGAGTCGTTGGGTCTTGGAGCCATTGGGCTTTTTTTAAAAAAAAATTATATTAATTATATTTATACTATATAAACAAACCAAACTTATATTTTTTAACACATTCTTTCCACTTCTATACCAATTTATATCTTTTACACAAATATTTATACCATCATGTTTCCAAACTACAACCAAAATATTCTCGGTTTCGGTCAATATGCCCGTCAAGGCAACCAAAATCCACAACCGAACCAATCTACCGCCCCGACGCCAACCGTACCCATCCCGCAAATGTATGACCTGCAAATGGCCGCGTACTTTGCACTTCTACAAAACTCTATGCCAAATGTTTTGCCCGGTTTCCAAAACCCGACGGCGAACATTTTTGCCGGTTCGGGTTCCCAACCCGCCCCGGAGACCCAACCCGAGGTCAAGTTCATGCCGGAGTCACAACCCATCCCGGAGACCATAGGCGGTTCGAGCCAACGCGAACGTTCGAGAAAACACGCAAAGAAGCCCGTCGGCGAACCTCGGTTTAAAAAGACGGTAATAGCGTGGAGTATCGACGAGTGCGTACTATGTGCTCGTGCTTGGTGCCAGATATCGGAAGATGTCAAATGCGGTAGGTTTTTAAAATACATATATATTTTTTTAAATTTCTTATAACAAACATTAAACTTGTAATGTTTTTATTTTTTTAGCGAACTATCAAAAAGCGGGGGTATTTTGGCACAAAATTATAGAGAGGTTTCACAACCTTGGCGGGGACTCGCGTCGAGAAAAAGATTCGTTACTGTCGAAATGGGGCGACATAAACACCAAATTCATGGCTTTACATACGGTTTTCTCTCGGATGAATCGAACTAGGAGTAACGGTGTCTCGGACGCGGAAGTCATGGAAAACGCATTGGTTGAGTTTCAACATAAGGTCGGCGGGACCTTCAACTACTTTGGCATTTGGAAAGACCTATTAAGGTTTCACCCAAAATGGGGCTTGGTGTTGGATGCCGAAGCCGAAGCCGACGGTGGCCCGAATAAAAAAAGTCTAAAACATCGTCTTCGGTTGATCCAGACACGCCCCGTTCCGACGCTCGAAACTTCAACTTAAGCGATAATGACCCCGTGAATACTACCGAGATGCCTCGGCCGGGGGGTAGAAGAACCAAAGGCAAAGGAAAGGGGAAAGGGGCCGCTTCGTCGTCGGCAACGGGTTCGAATCCCGAATTGGAAAGCCAATTCAAATTAATGAACTCTCGACTCCAAGATTTATACGAACTTGGAACCCAACGACTTCAAGTAAATTTGGACGCCATCGACCTACTTAGAAGGAATGAAATGGACAAAGACATCGAGGTTTTATCAAACGAGCTATCCGAAGACGACCCGATAGTCCAATCTCTAAAAGCCACTCGACGAGCGAAAATTTTAGAAAAATATAAATGAGTTTTAGTTTTATTAGTATTATTTATGTTTTTTTTTAATTTAGTTTAATGTATTTTTTATTTGGAAGTTTAATGTAATTTTAATTTTATATTAATTTATTTAAATGATTTAGTATTTAAAAAAAACAAATAAAATTAATAATGACTGGGCGCCACGTGGCGCATAATGCCTGGGGGTGGAGAGTTATGACTACAACCTGTTTTTGTAAAAAACCATAACTCTGACTAGGCGCCACATGGCGCATAATGCCTGGTAGTAGAGCTTTATGACTACACATGGTCTAATAATGTGTTTTGAAGTTATTATTGATTCTATGATGTAGTAGGTCGAGTCTAGTTTCTAAAGATTTTGAGTTTGTAATTTTTGGACGCGTGAAAGTTAGTTTTTATTAATTTACAAATCTGTTGTGCAAGTCTGATTCGGGAAGCCTGCTGGTAGGCTGTTTTCCGATTAGTGTATCTCACAACGACAATACCAATTGAGTTGATTCCACTTCTGGAAGTTAATAATTTGAGTTAGGAATCTAACCAAATTGGCCTTACATTAATTTAATTAGCCATGCAACGGGAATGGCAAATAACGTTCTGTTGCGCATGATAATGGTTGTTGTGTGCTTACTGTGTCGTTTTAATCATTGTGAGAAAATTACGTGATAAAAATATAATAAAAATATTTTTAGAAACCTAACTTAATTGTGCTTCTGTGATGATTTTTGGTGTTTTTATTTACATGTTATGGTTTATGAAATAGAGTAATCTTTTCGAGTTAAAATCTGTCTCGGTAAGTTAGCTGCTGAATTATTTGAGTTAACATGAAAAGAGAATTGTTGATCGATGTTTGCTATGTGTTTGACTTCTTGTCCTTGTGGGAGATAATATACTGATAATGTAAAATGGTAACACTTAATACTTGTTAACACCTATAACTAATCACCAACGTGTTTGTCGAGTCGCACTTGTTTCACAAAGTAACACGAACGCATCTCATGCATAAGTTTTATGTGTCGAGTTAGGGGCTCACTCGTAGTTCAAATACTTAGAAATCTCGTTTTGTTTTTAGAGCACTAGTGAGGATTTCTGTGACGCACGCTTTTCTCGAATCTTTTTGTTAACTTCGCAAACAGTGAGTTTCACTGTCCCTTTTACTCTTTTAACGCTTTTATTAGGGGGAGATAACATACTCCAACGATTTAGATTTTGTTACTCATTGTATATCACTTGTAAGGCTAAGTGGCAAACAAACCAACTAAGTCCTAACCGGTTAATATTTGGATAATAGCGAGTCACCTTTTAGTAGTACTACTGGGTTTGACAAACCACACCCAACTCTAAACTCGACCGTAGGTCAAGTGGGTGTAATTTTGGCTAACACATTACCATGGTCATGGTTGACATGGTGGAAAGGCAATCGTTAAACAGTCAGTTTCGGTGTCGAACACTTAGTAATACATGCTTGATAGGTTTAGCTACCTATTGATATATAATTGACTTAACACTATCTGGTAACGCTAAAACGCAACACTTAATTTATGTAAACCTGTGAACACACCAACCATGTGTTGACACTTTTAGTATGTTTATCTCAGGTAGCCGAGGTAGGCGAGCGGTATAGGACAAGCATTCTCTAAACACCATTGTTTTAAACTTCTTTTAATATTTAT
The DNA here is from genome assembly GCF_021521415.1 of Bidens hawaiensis. Classification (NCBI taxonomy): domain Eukaryota; kingdom Viridiplantae; phylum Streptophyta; class Magnoliopsida; order Asterales; family Asteraceae; genus Bidens; species Bidens hawaiensis. The sequence goes on along the minus strand of NW_027500990.1, from coordinate 37,913 downwards.
CATGATAACTGTGTTTTAAGTCGTCCTGTGTGGCGCAACTATTTGCTTAACAATTTACGCTTCCGCATTTTACTTAAGACTTGATGTCTTGGTGGTTTTTGAAAACTTTAAATATGGTGTTTGATATAACTAATGATTCTGATCCTGTAAGTTCACACCCTCTGACGGTAAAACTCCGTTAGTGGATTTTGAGGGTGTGACAGCTTGTTACCGCTCAGGGGGAGAAGATTAAAGAACTGAAGGATTTAATTCTTCAATTGACATGTAAAGACGACGCGTTGAAGAAATTAAAGAACAAAGATGATGATCAAGATCCTGATGCAGCTGGTTGTGGTGGTAGTGAGACGAAACAAGCTGTGGGTACGTCTGCCGTTACTAGTGGTGTTGGTGCTGGTAATGATAGACAAATGATAGTCTATCAAGATACTACAAATGTCACTCCTATTGAGTCTATCAAAGCCAACACGATATTATTTATGGATTATGAGTAAGGCATCATGATGATTTTTGTGAATGCTGACGAGATCGAGGAGGGTGAGTTTGTGGACTTTGCCCTGTCTCATGATCAAATTTCTTTGTTGTTGTGTTTGAACGATGAGGAGATGGATGCTTTAGAAGCAGAGGATGATGTGGAAGTAATTAATGATGAGGGAGTCTAGTTTGATATGAGTATTCCACCTTGGGATACGTTGTTTATTTATGAGGATATCTAGATTAAGGATGTGGCGACAGAAGAACATCATGATCTTTATACACATTCTAATGTTGATCAGGGTGTTCCATTTTTCGCAGATGAACATATTACAGTTGCCGAAGAACAACTGGAGAAGACAACGAAGAAGAAAGGTAAAATATCGGAAAAAAGGATCGAGGTCAATGGATTTTTTATGCTAAAGGGTGGTTTGGGACACACAACAAATTTCAAACCTCTAAGATTATTAAAGCTTATCGTTATGTTGACAAAGAGCACCAGATCGATATCAAGGCACGTTCAAAAGCACACCAAAAGACGACATTCAAAGCCTCGAAGACTATCAAAGGTGATATCGTTTCGTGGTTATATGATTCAGATCAGAGAGTGTGTATAATTAAATGGGAGAACGTCGTTCAGTATTATCAGTAATTACTGACGTTCTCTCATTGCCGATGTGGGACGTAGTGGTGGAAATCAACTGGCATGATGGTTTCACCAACATCTGCTTTTTGAGGTCAATCACGGGCTTAAGTTTTTCAAGCCGCATGTACGAAGTACATCGACGAGATTGATCCGCAAACTAGTTGGAGGAAGCTCGTACTAAAAGTCAAGCCACCACTCACGCTGAAACGAGTGCCTGTAAAGATGTTTCCGCAAAGTCTTTACAAGACATTCAACAAGTGGTATTACGACAACCGAACGGGCAAAGCGGTTATTGTTCTGGGAACAGGTTTGAAGACGGAGTTCGTTCGAGTCATCGATCCAATGTGGCTCGTCAACTTATCAGAGACTGACAAAGATGTACTATTCCAGAACGAGATTCTTTTTGCTAATATTGAAGACTATGACCGCGCTATGCAATTTCAATGCATTTCTCGTGTTTGTCACATGCTTGGAGTTCATCGTTGTGCTGACTGGAAGTCGAAGCGTTTCAAGTAAAGTAATGACAAAGAGCACAAGATGAATGGGAGTTTGTTAGTGCACCGTTTTGGTCGTCTCGAGTCTTTGTAACTTATGTAATCTATTTTTTTATTAATGTAAGGGTATTTTGGTAATTACCAGACCCATTCATTAAGTTTACCAGCTCATTCGTTAAGTGTGTTTAACGAATGATGCTATACGTGTTTATTAGTGTCCATTCGTTAAGGATGCTTAACAAATGGACCCTATCGTTATTATTTTGTATCAATTCGTCATGGAATGTTGACGAATGGGGTATATCGAACGAGTCATTCTCTATACTCATTATGTTATGTATTGTATGAAGACGAATGAGGCCATTCGTTACGGACTATATAACAAATGGCATTCATATTCTATATATTGGTTGTTCGTAGCCTTATAATTTAACAAGTGTTTTTTTTATCTCTCTTAAGCCGTTACTCTGCCAAATTCATTACTCAACACTTCGTTCACACTAACCTAGTGCTAATCACCTACACATATCAAATAACTAGATCCTAAATATCAATCGGTATGAATTGATTAACGTATTAAGCTTAATCATAAGCTCTCTCAACTGATAGCAGGACATCAGATGATAGTATTAAGTTAGGTGATGCTACAATTATTCAAGAATTGACAAATCATGTTCATAAATTGAACTCTAAGGTTATGGAGCTAAAAAAGCTCATCTCAAACATGACTCGGCCTCAAGTCCAACAACACAATGATAGCACCCAATTGTTGGCCTCCATCCGGAGTGAATTCCAATCTTGTATACAAAAATTAGTCACTCAAAAGCCACAAGCCACTCAAAGTTCTAGCACTCAAGAGGGTATAGCCACCTCTAACCCAGAGCTTGCTTCGAAACTCATTCAACACTCTTGTAAATGAACTTAGAAAGCAAATGGTGGATCAGAGAAATCAGTTAGCAGAAATCACAGGAATTGCTCCTCCTGCACCATGGTTTACAGAGCAAGCTCAAGATGTTGCTGATGCTACAAAAGAGGGAGAATATCCTTGATATGAGAGAAAATCAGCTGCAAAGAAGCCAGATGAATTAGCCAACAAAACTGTTGAAGAGGCTGTTTAGATTGAAGGAAATGCTGAAGAAAGAAAGGGAAGCCAAAGAAAGGGCTCTGGTCAAGCAACTAAGAGTAAAAGCTGACGAAGCAGGCCTATTAAAAACAAAAAGACTAAAGACCATGTCTAAGGGTGGAAGAACAAAAAGAGACCAGCGGTTACCCAAACTGTTGATTAAACTAAAGAAACACCAGCAATTCCACAAACTGCTGATGAATAAATAGCAGTTTCCAAACTGCAGATGAAACTGAACAAATAACAGTTTCCAAAACTGTTAATGCTGCAGATATCCAACAAAAAACGGGTGCTACACAAGAACCAACAGTCAAGCTTATAACGATCTTGTACATGAAAAAAAGAAGAACCCAAGTAAGTTCCCTGTAGCTAAAGCTCTATCAACAATCAAGTTCCCCAAAAGACAAATAACTACTCAAACAACTGCTTTGATTCCAAGCTCTACACAAGAAGGGATCACTGCAAGGAAGATAGCCTTACAGGCCAAAAGAAGACAACTGACAGAAGAAGAACTTCAAGCCATCAAAGATATTCACAAAGATCCCAAGATAGGCTTTGATAGGATATTAACTGTTACCTTCTTCATCTTCTGTATCAAAATTGGCCATTGTTTCAGCTGCTGATCAAATCTAGTCAAGTCCTAAGGTTACTAAATGGAGTAAAACCAAAAATAGCTCTTTTGTAACCTAGGAATTTGATTATGGTAATTCACAAAGGGTTGATCTTCAAGATGTATCTATGTTGGATGAAGAGTTGTTAAAGAATTTGCTAGACCATCCATTGGAGATGGAAAAAAGATGATAGTATGGGATTTGAGTTTCTAAAGTTCATCAAAGACTCAGCCCAAAGAAGACTTTCAAGATAAGACAATGAAGCAAAAAGAATAAAATGTTTTGGCATCATCAGTTTAGTGAGAGATTGTTAAACCTTACAAAGATATGATGATCAAATACCAAAAAACTGATAATCCAAACATCAATTGTTCTTCATTCTGATGTTTTGACAAAATACTGCTCTTAACATCTGATCTTACAAACAAACAAAAACCTTCTAGACAAAAATATCATAATTAATCAAACCCTGGTATGTTTTAAAGACTTTACTCTAACTTTTAACTAGACGGATTGCAAATTATCTTAAAGGACGAAAATCAAATAAACATACATGTTTGGGATTGCTTTTTTAAAATGGCTTTTGCTTTTTGGAGATGCAAAATGTTCAAAATGCCTCAAATTGGTAACTGAGGTATGTTTATTTGACAAAATTTGTATCTATTAACATATTCTAATTCCGTTATATTATTCTAGAAGTCGAAATAAATTATCAGTGGTGGCTACTAGGGGAATCAAAGATTTATAGAACTCCATCCATTGATTGTCTTAGTCTAAGCGAAAGAGAAGATACAGATGGCGTGCTTGCATGATCACAGCTGCGAAGATCACGACTGCTCATCCGATTGGTCTCTATACAAACACATAGACATCCCCAAGGTTCATTAAACCCTAGCTTGCTATGCTATTGTTATTATTATTTTCTATTCCATAGTTAATTAATTGCTGCTGTTTAAAGGTGTCTGCACTGAATGAGGCTGTTCCTGGAAGTGTTAAAACCGTTATTAAAGCTTGGGAGCACCGCCTTAATTCTTCCGAGGTACTTTACTTGTTTCTAAATGAATATGAAATGCTCACTGTGTCTACAGTCTTTTGTAATTTAGGAAGAATTATAAACCCTTACAAATTAATATACATAGAAAACTCCACACTTTTCAGAGATGTTTTGACAAAATCAGAAGAAATGTTTTTGATACATTCGAATGCTTGTGTATTTATTTTTCCGCATTGCATTGCTCTATTAGAACCCAATATTATATCTTCACTTTTCAAGCAAGCTCTGTCTCTTGACAAAATGTTCACATTCACTTACAGTCAACCGTTACTAGATGCTAATATCAATGATCATAGGATATGAATTTTTTTTAATCATGTGCGACAAAATTCTTGCAAACTATATACCAGTCAAGACAAGTAGTAATATATTGTCCTCAACCACTCAGTTGAAGTAAGACGTATGCCTTATTCTTTTCAAATAATTAATAGCTAAATGCCTGAATGGGTGCTTTAGACACATATGTACATACACATTTATTATAACTACATATTTCATAAGGCTTGACCTAATAAGAACTCAAGTATGAGCCCTTAGAGTTGGGTTAGTAGGGTCGTTCTTGTTTGCAAGCAAACTACTCCACCAGATTTGAGCCGGATCCCACATGCTTGGGTTTTGGGATCGCTTTTGTGTTTGGTTTCAGATTCGGGTTTGTATTCTGGTTCATTGTTGTGAGATGTTGAGATTTTCTTGGAAGAGAAGGTGTGTTTTGGATGAGAAGATGAAATTTTTGGGGTTAAATAGTAACGGTCTTATGACCGTTGGATTTGGTCCAACTCATCAAAAAAGGACATGGCCCCGCATCCCCACCTCTTCACCACCCGGTCTTCACATAACCCCCCTTACCGCCCGTTTGAAACTGCCCCTTTTCCGGGCTCTTTGTCGCCCACAGCGAACCGTCTTATAAAACCTGAGCTCAGTTTGTTTTTCTGTGTAACCCTCAGAGTTGGGCTTTTGTACTTCTACCCAAAGCTCTTTATGTTGTTGGTGCCAGGGGTGGAGATGCTTTGTTGACTCTAGGTCTCTTTATTTTATTTTCTGACTTGCTAACTCTGCCATTCTGTATACCATTATGCTGATTTTATCCAGCTTTTCTACCTAAACGTGGTCAGTGATTTTCTTTGTTGGTACAGGGTTTCTTGGAAAGCAATGAGGGTGATCCTGAGTTAATTGTTTTTATTCCGTAAGTAATACATTATCATATTATAATTCATGATAAGTATTGGCAACATTACTTGACTTGGTTTGTTACTTGTTTACTTGTTGCTGCAACTATGTCATTCTTTCATTGTATCATTACACAACTTACAAACTGGGCCTTCTTGCATTTGCATTTCTGAATCCCTGGTGCATCATGTTTGCAAAGTATTTTGTAACAGTGTATCATGTTTATTTCTAGGCTGGTGAGTTGACTGTTGTGTTAATTTGTTGAAACTTATTGCGACAGATTTACATCCGATGTTAAAATAAAGAGCATTTCAATTGTTGGCGGTGCTGATGGAACAAGCCCAAACAAGATGAGAGCGTAAGTAGAAATTTAAAACCCTACTATTTCAGCTACATAATTTCATTAAATTTAAATCCTGTTTTTTAACAACAATGTTATCAGTAATAGTTTAATCATGTGCCAAAATAAAATTATAAGCAATCTAAAATATTGACATCAAACACTATTAGTAGAATGCAACTTGTGAACTTAATGCATAAAAAATCAATCTAAACCGTAAGTACTAATTTTGTTTTGATTGCTCTGATAAGAATACTAAAATGTACTTATTGTGTGCAGGTTTATCAACCGAGAAGGGATCGATTTCTCAGATGCTCAGAATATGCAAGCTGTTCAGGTCTGCATGCTAAATAAGTAAATATGTCACATGATCTATAATTTGTAATTCTTTTCACTTAATAATAAACTTTATATTGTCTTTAGGAGTGGGATTTGGCAGAAAATTTGCAAGGAGTCCTAGAATACCAGACAAGGTGTGCCTTATATTGATAAACTTTATGCTATATCTTCTTTATTTTCCCTCATATTATACGTTTATACCAAACTTATAAGATGACACTTTCTAATGTATCTTGATCTATGTGTTGTTCCAGATACTCCAAGTTTCAAGGTGTTGGAAATCTGACATTGCATTTTCCTGATAGTTTTGGTGGCGGCACATCTAGAATACAATACATTGGTCTAAAAGGTGAAGCTACTCAGGTAATTTCACTTTTGATCTTTCTCTCTATTTTTTTTATCTTATATTGTGTGCTTTTTCGTAACTTCAGTTATATGTTTATACAGTTGAAGAGAGATATTGTTGCAACAATTGTTTATGAGCTTATGCCGAATCCATCTGATCACAAGTAAGTGCCAGATGCCTTTACAAATGTTCTAGTATGAGATTAACTTATTCTATGATTTTTCTTTTCAGTTATTTTTCTAATTGTTAAATCATTGAATGATATGCAGGACAAAATCTGAAACTGGAGGGGGCATGTCACAAGTGGAGTGAGTTTACTGCATGTAGAAATATGTCAAGGTCATGCAATATATGAAACTGTTAGTAGTCTCCACCTCCAACTGTTTGGAAATTACTGAAATACCCTCTCCTTTTCATTCTACTTGACTTGAATGATGTGTCTGCAACTTATCATGTCAGAAGTTTACAATGCTATATGTGCTGACTTGAGTCATTTTCCATGTTTATGACTATTTCACCTCTTTGTGTTTTTCGAAATGATAAGTTAGATATCTATGAATCATACTATCGTAGCCGTTTTTTAGTGAAATGATCATTGCTATATGATACTTGATAACATGTAGAAACTAATGGTAGTCGTTGCATACAAAAAAAGCTACTAATTTTATACAAGTCAACGTAACCGGCATATCAAACCTTAAAAGAATCATGCTGTATACATCAGCAAACACACACAAACACACATACAAAAGAATTTATTCTTGTAAGCACCTGGCTCTTGCTAGTACTGCAGCTTTCCAAATCAATAGTATCAAATGAGCTATTAAAACTCAGCTCATTAGATCGATTCCACAGTAGATGAATGTTTTGAAGTGAGCCATAAATTGTTGTCATAGTATAGTTTAAAACGAAAAAAAATATATTGTGACCCCTTATCTTGCTGGTTCTTTATTCTTGGGCCATACCCATGGTCAAAAAGTAGTAACTTGGACAATGGACTTTAGGTTTTATTAATAGAAAAAGATTTGACCACTAGAAACACACTACTTGTCATAAATAATCAGGACACCCAAAAAATAATTTTCACTGATAAAAAATTTATGGAAAAAGTATTTTAGAAGTTTTGTAAGAAACTAAATTTTAGGACCATCTTTTGTTTCTTTTTTCTTTTTTTTTTCTTTTTTATAAAAATTGCTATAGTCATTAATTTGGTTTGAATATTTGTTACCTAAGGATCCCAGAGGGAATAGTCAGGTATCTCTTCCCAGTCAACCATAGGGTCAAACTCACCAGTGTTAGAAAAATACATTTTTGGATCATCCAAAAGTGCATCATTTAATTCCATCCAGAATTTAGGGGAATCAAGTGGTGAATCATTTATCGCCTGAATTTGACTCGGTGAGAGCCCCACATTGACCGGCACTGTTTGACCCGAGCTCGAGCCACCCTGCTCCCGCTCGTTTTCTGGCATCGAAGGGGTGAACTGCGATGCTGCCTGCTGTGCCACCATGCGTATACATTCGGCACTCGGGTTTACAGGCCTCGGGAGAGCATGTGCCCGTTCCGGGAAGTTAAGCCTGGCAACATCACCCCGGAGGTAAAATGCCGCCGCGTCATAGGCGGCAGCCGCCATTTCCGGTGTCTCAAAACTGCCGAGCCAGATTCGGGAATTCTTCCCTGGCTCACGGATTTCAGACACCCATTTTCCCCATTTACGCTTCCTGACACCCCGGTAAGCCGAAGAAGTACCGCCTCCGTTTGTTGAACGGTTACCGTTTTCGCTCATTATTAGATGGAATATTCTTGTGAAAGGTAATGCATTACAGAATGAAATCTAGGCATGCATTTATAGATGCAGGTCATTAATATATATTTTAAGTTGTTGAAGGCGGTTTCCAAGTAGCTTCAATCTACACTTTGAAACATCATGAATAGATTTTTTTTGTTTTAATGTTTGCAACAAGACAATGATCTTGGTTTTGAACATTTAGTGACTTGACATGTGTCCCTTCACTCGTGTGAGTTTTATAATGCATTTGTTCATGGTATCTACTTAATTGTTTTTTTTAATGAATTGAGCACTTGGAATTGGAAGACAGATTTTGTTTTTCCTGTTTAAAACGCGGTTTCCCTGCAGGTGGCCTATCTTTGCTCTTCTTGGGCCCACTTAATCTTTCCTAGGACCAAAACTTTTCATTTCCTTTTCTTGTTTTCCCAAAGAATGTTCTCTTCTACAGTCCAGTCCTACTACATATTAGTATAACCGAAATACCACTTATATGCAAGGAAAAGATTGGTATGTCGGGTTATACTGACACATCATACTGCTATAGTGTTTATATGTGCTACATAAAGTCATACGGGTTGTATGACGTGTTAGACTTGCACAAAAGTGACTGATATGATGGCATACACCACATTGACCATTATTGGTAAGTCATACGGCTAGTATGGGCAGTTTTAGCTAGTAATATGGCCTGTATGATGATGTTAGATGGTGTGTTAGGTTAGGACAATCCTCTCTTAGTGTATTATATAAACATATCGTGTTTTATATCATGTGAAATCAAGCCTCGTTTAACCTATATTGTTGTCAAAAATTGGTGATTTGTATGTTGGTTGCGTCATAGACGGTGGTGACGATTGTGGGTGTTGCGGCCTGGTTAATGGCGATGGTGGTGGTTTGAATAGAGTTATTAGTGGTGACACCATATATGAGTTGGGGTGGTTGGGTTATGATCACCTAAATTTGATGCATTAGTAGCCATGGAGGCAGAATGATAACTTCATATTGACATCATGGTTTGACTCTGTCAACAAAGTCAAAAGTTTGAAGACGGAAGTATAATGGAAGTTTTGAAAGTGAATATTATTGTCTATTTTAGTAGTTGTAGAATGTAGAGAACAGCTGGATGTTAGTAAGCTCCCACATATCAAGTCCTTATTTATAATTGCGTCCACACCTTTCTCCTACTTGTTTATATGATTTAAATAAGATTAACGAGTGTGTATACACAAAAATATAGAAGCTTACGTGTATGGAGTCCCTGAATAATTAAACACTTAGTTCATAATTATACCACACGATAGATAAATCGCTAGTTGTTAGTTGGACGGTGAAGTGAGGACTAGTAATTAATTAATATTAATTAGCGATTAATCGTAATCTATCAGGATTAATAGACGTCTAGTCGTGATTTTTACAACCATGGTTATATGTATTATTTATGCAGTCTTATATATATAATTTTAATTTTAAAATAGCGTATTTAAAAGTTGGGTCAAGTTATTACATAAGGGGGAAAAAATTAGAATAATAAAAATGATTTGTAACAACACAAAAAACCACTAAAAAAAGTAAAATAAATAAATCATAACTCAAAATTTAATAAAAAACGAAAAAAAAGTAAAAACACAAAAATGTTTACACCGTCTTTCTCATTCTCATAAAAAAAACAATAGTAAGTGAAAAAGTCATGTCTTTTTGTTTATTATTTTGTTTTGTGTTTATTTTCGCCTTTGATTATGTATTTTTCTTTAACATTGTGTCTTTTTTTTCTTTATATTGTGTTATCTTACTCAACATTGTGATATATTTTGCGATCTATTATGTCTTTTTTAGTTATAATTGTGTCTTTTGTTCATTTTCGTTATTGTGTCTTTGATCTCGGTATTGTGTCTTTTCGTCAGTTTTTATTATTTTTTTGTATTTTTTTGAACGGAATAATGGCGGAAACATTCTAGTTTTTTGATTTTTTTCTTTTTTTATTTATATTTTGAGTTACGCTTTTTTTATTAATTTTTTAATTTATTTTTAATGGGTTTTTTGTGTGGCCACAATCATTCTCATACTTCTTATTTTTGTATCATTAATGTATTTCTTAGAGTATCTCCAATATGATGTTTATTCTGACGTGACATTGTTCTGAATTTTGAACTAGATAAATGCTCATTGGAAGTGCTGTTTATTTTATAGCATATCCACATAATTTGATGGAATTAAACATGATAAAAGAGTCAAATATAATTAAGGTTTTATTTAAATATAGAAAACAATTTCAAACCCCACTTTAATTATCTTTCTTTTTGAATTAAAATAATTTCTTTTTGTTTGTTTTTACTTTCACGGTAAAATATTTTAATAAAAAATATTAATTGTTTATTTAATTTTATTATTTTTTTGTGTGTGTGAGGGGTTTTGTTTATTTATTGTTTATGTAATTTTTAATTATTATTTATATGACTTTTATTATTTTTATTTTAAATATATTTACTAGAACTTATTTTATCTTTAAATAATATGAAATAAAAATAAGATACGTATAAAAGTATTTGAGATTATAGAAATAAAATATATAAGTAGGTGATTATGTGGAATATATGGGGCATTTAAAAATGGATGTAGTGTTGGAGGAAAATATAAGATATTTCTGTGTTTGAAAGTGGATGAGTTGAAATCTAATGTGGCAGCCGTTGTAACGCGTTTAGTTGTTTTACTCATCCACCATTGTGGATGCTCTTAGCTATTGATTTGTCTCGATAAAGAGTTTAATATGAATTAATATGTATTCGATTCAAACCCATGTAGATTGCTTCTAGGTTTACTAATTTTTTTTGGTTCATTACATAGCCGTTCCGAGGTGTTCTATATTATTAAAAACAAGCTTTTGAACCCGTGTATTACACGTGATTTGTCAAATAATAAAAATAAATAAGATCCGTTATTTGTAACTGTGATTCTCAAAATACTTATAAATTATTAATTTAATGGAAAAAACAAACGGGGTTAACGAAAAGTACTACAATAGCATGATTTTAATGGAAACGTCAAGTGTTGATTTGCAATAAATTTTAAAAATGTACTAAACTTGCGTAGTTATAAAAATAACACTTAGTTCAATAATGAATAAATCCACATTATGTTATAACCCACTTAATAAATTGGTTTTGACCTATAGCCTATAGATAACTAAAATGAATGAGAGATTAAAAATTAGATGAAATTTAGGTTTGACAATTAAGCTTTAACTTTTTATCAGTATGTAAGATAAGATAAAAGATAAGGTGTGTATGATTTTCGGGATGAATCTTACAAAAAGCCCTTCCTCTTTCTCTTGTTTCAAAACAATTTCATACTTGCTGTTCAAAAGAAAAGAAAATAATTTCAAAATCTATTCAAACTGATTACATTCTTGATTGCTATCAATTTATGAGCCTTTGGCCCAGTGCCTCTCTTTTGGCTAATTCTCGGCTTCACTCGGATCATCCTTCGTTTCTTCTTTGTTAGACTTTGGGATATTAAATGATGATATTTAGCATATGTTAGTTATTATTTGAGATATCTATTACCTTGTTTAGTGGAGTTGGTTAGTGTATGATTATATATATATTAAAAACCAAAATAAGTCAGTCACTTATAAAACACTATTCATCAAATCAACAAGTTACCGCTTCACACGTCAGTTGGTGAGTCACTGTTCTATAAGGCTGAGGGGTGTGGGGGGCGCGAGAGGGGGCGCGAGTGGGGGCGCCAGCCAATAATATTGTGACGTGTGGCAGAGAGAGAAACTTGATAAGATGGGTGTTGTTAGTGGTGCTCGCGCCCCGGGCCATGGTGTGGAGGGGCGCGAGAGGGGGCGCGAGCGGTTTTTTTATTTTTTATTTTTTTATAAATGTATTAAAAAAACGTATTATTAAAAAAACTCATAAATTATTTAAAAAAACACACATTAATTAAAAAAACACATTAATATCTAAAAAAAAATTAAAGTACTAAAAAAAACATTATTCTTATTCTTCGGCTTGGTCTTTTTCGATCAACCTCTTCCGGATACGTTCCTTTTGTTTTTCCATCAGCATTTGGTCGACCGGATTTAGGTTACTGAAGTCTATTGTAAGGAATTCCAAATCTCTCATTCTTTTTTTTTTCCTTTTTGTCATTAGAGACCACCTCCATGGTTTTGTTGAATTTGTTGAGGGATTCAACAAGATCGTTGATGTTTACGGCTTCCCCCTCAGCCGGTTTTTTGCCCCTGGCGTCCCTTCCCAATGGCCGCCTCCTCGGCGGTGAAGACGTTTCCTCCCCCGCAACGTTTAGGTCGAATCCAACCCGGCAATCCGACCCGGCGGAAGTGCTGTACGCTCCAGACGAACTAGTTTTGGTCCGTTTCGGCCGTACTTCCGCATCAACGTCCGGCGCCACCAGCTCAACCCACTTAGAACACCTTCTCAACCTCTCCCACACCTTTACATCGTCCCACGTCTTCACCGTCCCATACCTCCGCAGGCACTCCTGCTTCCACTCTTCGACGGTGAAATTATAAACCGCCAAATCGTCACTGCCACTTGGTCTCATACGACCGGCGTTCCTGTTGAACAGATTAGTAAACAAGCCGACAAATTTTCTGATTTCGGTCCACCGACCCGAAATCATATCGGCGTTCCGCTCTGTACTCCCAACGAGCGAATAGAACGTCTCCCTAACCTTTGTCCAAAAGACTTTGCTCTTTTGGTAGTCAGCTGCAAAATGCATAAATAAATTTGTATGTCATTTAACTTTTTTATTTAACTTTTTTATTAAAAATCATTTTTAAAAACGTTAAAACAATTACCGCAACGCCGATCCTCAGAAGTGACTATCCAAGCCCGACACATGGCTTCCTTCTCATCCGATGACCACGGAGTGATTTTCCGTTTCGTCCTTCCGGTCGAAGCCGAACCCGACCCGTCCGTTGCAATTTGTTTTTTCCGGTGGACGCGTCTTCTTTGTCCCGCAGCTTCACCTTCTGGTTCTTGTGTCTCCGGAACTACAAAGTTAGGAGACGGTTGTATGTTGGATGGTTGAAAGCCGGATGGTTGTTGCGACCCCGAATAAAACATCGCTTGGTCCGGTGCCGACCATAAATCGTCGTAACTGTAATCTGAATCTAGGTTTGGGTACCAATTTCCAGCCATGTTTTTAAAAAAAGGTTTGGAAGATGGGGTGATTTTGGGTTTTGGGTGTGGTATGTGATATTGGTATGTGATATTGGTATGTGATATTGGTGTTGGTTTGGGTTTGATATAGGTTTAATAGAGAGAAAATTGTATGTTTTATTTTGATGTTGGTATGTATTTGATATAGATATGTATAGAGAAATTTTTTTTTTTTTTTATTAACTAAAGAGCCAACGGCTCATTTTTACCACCTCCAACGTCTCTTTCCCATTTCCCAAAGTCCCTTTACGCCCATCAGCTCCCGCGAGACCCCTTGCGCCTGCCTCTTTTTCCGCGCTCGCGCCCCTCTCGCGCCCCTCTCGCGCCTCGGTGGTGTGGTCCTCGCGCCCCGGGGCGCGACCGGCTGCCCTCTTGCGCCCTTTCTAGCGCTCCACACCCCTCAGCCTAACATATATCTCTCTATCTCCCTCAGTTTCCGTTTCTCTCACCTGAGATTTGTTTCTCTGTGGATGGTTTGTCTCCGGTATAACATCACCATAAACTACAACTTTCTTCATCGTTTACTACCTTGAGAAAGCACGTTGTTGCCCACGGTCCTAAAGGCTGTGGCGACAGCGGATAGCGGTGACGGTGTCTTACAACACCGCTTTCTTTACTTCATCTTCAGGAAACCACTACCTCCGTGTAAGTACCTTTGTAGTTTCCGTTGCCGTGGTGGAGTGTCGGCACGACGCGCTGTCTTTTTGGTATAAACCCTAAATTGGGTGTGGTGGTTTACTATTTTGGTGGTCGGATTCCATTTGGGAACCTAGGCTGTTTTGACGTAGTGGTACCCATGGTCATTTGCTACTGTTTATCGGATTGTGATTGTGCCTTTGAGTCGGTTTCGTTGATAACGGCAGTGACGATCATGTATCTTAGCCTATGGTGATAATCGTCTATCGGTGCCGGGTTTAGATTGCCTTTGATCTGTTTTTATGGGAACATGATTTTGCATGTAATTTCGACAACATGTGACCAACAAAGTATTCGTGTGGTGTTTCAATTGAGTGCTTATGCTTTTTTAGGCTTAGACTATTGCATAGTTAGTGTAAGTTTCATATTCTGTGTATATGCTCTTTCATAAAATGAAAGGTATTTACTGCAACAAGAATTTGTTGCCTCTGATTAATTGTTTTATCACTAGAACTTTGATTTATAACATATTGTAGCGGTAGCAAAAGGAACAAAAGCAGCACTTTAGTAGCAACATGTATAAATGGAAATTACTTTCATTTGTCGGCTACCATTGCTCGGTTCCAATTATGAGCCCTTGATGGCGATAGCGCTGGGGTGGCCTCGCCAATTTTAGTCTACCGTTAACGGCTCGAATTGACCAATCGTTAACGGCTCGAATTGACCAATCGTTAACAGCTGATCGAATTAACCGCCCCTACAACGTGGGGTCAAAATACTTGTTATTATAAATAGGGAATTTTGGTTAATCAAAATATATACCATTGATTACTTTCATGGTATCAGATATTCGGTTCTTTAGACTCTAATGACCCCACATCGATTTTTTTTCTTTCCTCCTATCAACTTTCATTTACCCATCCCACCGATTTTCTATTTTTGGTCATCTCAATGCAAACCCTAGCTAATGGCTGTCGACAATAACAATACCCACGAAATGGCCTCCAACACCAAACCCAACTCCCATCATTGGGCATATACCGTTACCAACGTGCAGGACAAGATACGCACCCTTGACGGATTGCAAGTCACCTATTACTCGTGGATTAAGTTATTTAGGTTACACGCCAAAGCCTACAAGGTGTTTGAGCATATCGAAGACACCCCGCCACAGGTACAAACATATACTACTTACATGCAATGGTTGAAATCATTGCACCCATCCTTCAATGGATTTACAACACCCTGTTCTACGACATTCTCGAGCGTGCCATCGACAAAGACGTCTCGGGCCATACGTCTTGGATGAAAATTTATGATTTTGTCTTTAACAACAAACGTACCCATGCGATGGATTTTGAACAAACGTTCATTAACACTACCATCACTAATCAAGATTGAAAAACGATAATTAACGCACAACTTCGAAATAACCGTCATATATTATAACCAGAAAATATAACTCAAAAAAACTGATTACAATATCTTTGGTAGTGATGGTGGTGATTGTTGTGTGTGTTGTTGTTGTTGTATCGAACACTAACTATATACATGTATTTATACTAGTAACCCAACTTGGTCATCAAGCATAATATGTGGTCACCACTCAACTTGGCCACCAGGGTGAACTTGGGCAACAAGGTGAACTTGGCCAATAAGGTGAACTTGGCCACCAAATATATGGAAAAATGTTTCATAATACCCCCTTAGACTTTAACCGACTTGTTAAAACCTCTTAGGCCAGGTTCACCGACTTGTGACCCGGAATAGAAATTAATCCAACATTCACCCCCTAATTTCTAATTCGGATTAGAAAGGTCGTCAACTCCAAGTAACTCGCGCATCTCCATGAAATTGATTCTTGCGAGTGCTTTAGTGAGGATATCAGCCCGTTGCTCTTTCCCTCTAATGTGCTCAACATCGACATCGCCGTCGTTGTAGCAATCTCGGATAAAATGAAAGCGAGACTTTATATGCTTTGTTCGGTTGTGAAAACTAGATTTTTCACAAGGGCTATTGCAGACGTTTTATCAACTTTCAACACAACTTTATGCAACGCTTCTCCAGTTAACTCGCTCAACAACTCTCGAAGCCATACAACTTGACATGCGGCTGCTGAAGCCGCCATGTACTCGGCTTCACACGATGAGAGTGCAATTGTCGCTTGCTTTGTGAGCACCATGTAATTGGAGATTGCCCGTAATAAAACACGTGCCCCGTGGTACTTATACCATTATCCTCATCTATGTTGTGACTACTATCACTATAACCTACAAGTCGTTTGGAACGGTTCTTCCCGTACTTGATCCCGTAACTCGTCGTTTTCTTCAAATATCTCAATAGGTGTCGTATTGCCATACCATGAGATTCTCGTGGGTTTTGCATATATCGACTAACAATACCCGCATAGTACGCCATATCCGAACGAGTGTGTAATAAATATCGTAAGCAACCCACTACCTTTCGATGCTCGGTTGCATCGAGTTTGACTTCATTATCGGCTTTTGAGTATTTCACACCATGGTCCATCGGGACTTGAGACGGATTACAGTTTTGCATACCTGTCTCCTTTAGAAATCTTTTGGCGTATCCTTCTTGTGTAATTACTATCACATCCTCTCTTTGAAATACCTCGATTCCGAGATAGTAGGTTAACTTCCCGAGATCCGACATCTCAAACTTGGTCGCCATACCCTTTTTGAAATCGGATATTATACTCGAGCTTGTACCTGTCACAAATAAATCATCCACATACACGGCTACGATCAAAAAATGTTTCCCATCCGTCTTTCGGTAAACCGATTGTTCCTTGGAACATTTTTGAAACTTCATGTCTCATAGGATGTTATCGAGCTTTGTGTTCCAAGCTCGGGGAGCTTGCCTTAACCCGTACAAGGCCTTTGACAACTTGTAAACTTTTTCCTCCTCGCCCTTTTTCTCGTATCCTTCGGGTTGTGAAACGAACACAATTTCTTTCAATTCACCATGTAGAAATGCCGTTTTTACATCAATATGGTGGATTTCTCACCCGTTAGATGCAGCCAATGCGATTAGTAGCCGAACAGTCTCGATTCGGGCTACGGGAGCGAAAACATCATCAAAGTCAATCCCGGGTTGTTGCACGTAACCCTTCGCAACCAACCGAGCTTTGTACTTATTTACCGTTCCATCCGCATTTCGTTTGATTTTGAAAACCCACTTCAACCCGATACATTTTGCACCCTTTGGAAGTTCGACTGACTCCCATGTTTCATTCTTGTTTATCGAATCGATCTCGGTAATCATAGCACGAACCCATTCTTGGTTTGACTTAGCCTCAAAATAGCTACTTGGTTCACCACTTGCTGCAAGAAGTAATTGTTCATAGTCAGAGTCAACATGTAACACATAATCTTCTTGTAATCTTCTTGGTAAAACCGAGACTTGGGTTGAACGTCTTAGACCCGTTTGGGTCTCATTTTCACCCGAATAAACCTGTGATCCATTACTCGTCGACTGAACTTGAGATCGGGTTGAGGAATTAGGCCCGATATGACTTGGTTCGGATGAGTCGTTAGACTCGGGTTGAACCGATGATGTAGGTTCAGAGATTGGGCTACCCGGGTTGCTTCTAGACGTTTCTTCAATAGTGGGTTCGATTTGACCAGTTCCATTGTCAAACGCACCCCCCAAACAATAGAAAACATACCCGGCTCGTAGTCATTCTTCTCGACTTTCTTTACCCAATTCCACCCTTTGTTTTCGTCAAACACAACGTCCCGACTAACAACAATTTTCCGGGTGTTCGGATCGAAGAGACGGTATGCTTTTGAGCCCGTCTCTGACCCGAGATAAACGAGTTGTCTTGACCTGTCATAAAGTTTCTTTAGATGTACACTATCAACTTTAGCATAAGCCATGCACCCAAATACTCGAACGTGCTCAATAATCGGTTTCTTTTTCTTGAACCGTTCATATGGAGTTTGATCAACCAAGGCCCAGGTTGGGACCCGATTGATTAAAAAGGTTGAATGTCGGGCCGCTT
The DNA here is from genome assembly GCF_021521415.1 of Bidens hawaiensis. NCBI lineage: Eukaryota > Viridiplantae > Streptophyta > Magnoliopsida > Asterales > Asteraceae > Bidens > Bidens hawaiensis. The sequence goes on along the minus strand of NW_027500990.1, from coordinate 19,687 downwards.
CTCCCAACATATAATTCGGTACCTGCATCCTTTAGAATACTCCGCACGATCCCCATTATGTCCGGTTTCGCCTTTCTACCACGCCATTTTCTTGTGGCGTGTACGGGGCGGTTAAATGCCGAATAATTCCACTTTCATCGCAGATGCGATTGAAATCACGTGAAGTGAATCCTCCTCCCCTATCGGTTCGGAGAGTTTTCACTGGTAAACCCGCCTCCATCTCGATTAGGGCTTTAAACCTCTTAAAACTTTCAAACGCTTCACCTTTTTCTTTCAATAAAAACGTCCACATATATCGTGAGTAATCGTCTATAATAACAAAGACATACCTATTATCCGAGATAGTGGATGGGGTTATTGGACCGTACAAGTTGTAACACCCCGACCAAAGGCGGATTATACATCGGGGCGCCACATATTGTTTCATTACTCGTGACACTATTAGGTGTCAATATTTAATAAATACATTCATTCGCGCACGCACAAGGTATACATAAGATAACATAATCATCATAAATCAATATATTATAAATCATAATATTCGAACAGCAATAACTTGTCTTGATACATTTTAATCTAGGTCCAAAATAAAGAAAACTTCCTAGGTTATCTCGAGCTCCAAAACAGCTACTGCAAACCTGAACATGTGTTAAAATAAAACGTCAAACACTTGCGTGTTGGTGAGAAATCAAGTTTAATAGTTAATACATAGATAACAATAAATCTGCGCGCAACATGTGTATGTCTGGTTTTCAACAGGGGTGTAATCTGATCGAGACCAACTCTAAGATTCATAGACTGCCAGTGCTCACAATTGAGCTCACAAACAAGACAAACTGTGCATGTGTAAACAAAAGAGAAAATCATAAACGATAGTTCTCCCGTGTTCATCTAATGGTACCATGAGAACTGCGGAATAGACCGACAAGACGGTTAATGATCCACACATACAAATAAACAGCCAAGTCTACGTCCTCAACACATGGGATACTGCGCGACTAAAGTTCATAAACAGTTTAAGACTAAGTTTGTATGAACACATGAACATCCCAAAACATTAAAAATAAAAGGGATTAGGTACGAGATTACTCACTTGATAATCGGTGTGAAGATAGGTAAAGCAAGAACCAAACAAGCAAAGTTAACCTATAATTAAAGATTATTGTTTTAACGATTTGTTTTAAATGTCTTGATTATAAGTTAGCATAATTAATAAGTAAATTATTATATAATATATATTACCGGAAAAGCAGGGTAGAACAGGGAGGAAGACGGAGGCAAAGAGAGGAGACGGCAGAGGACAAGGACGAGAGCAAGGAGAAGATTTAAATTAAGTGTTTGTGTGTGATGTGTTAGGAAAAATAATATTATTATTTATAGAGAAACCCTAGGAGACATGAATCCAGAAAAAGGGGAAAAGATTCCAAGACAAACAGAACAAGACAAAACAAAAGATAACAAAAGATATCAAAAGCAAGTTCAGAAAAGTAAAAGATATCAAAAGATATGGTAGCAGGGAAAAAGGGAAAAAGGCTGACAGGGAACAGTAAAAAGGCATGGGCGGTTCAGATAAAGGTACTGGTCAAGCATGGAAAAAGCAGATCTCCAAAAGATAATGTCAGTCACTTTTTCTGCCAACCAATGGGGTTGGTGCGCATGCTGCGCCGAAAGTAACTTTTCAGACATAAGACAGGTTAGGTCAACAGCACAGAAGATAAGACATCACAAAAGCAAACGGCTAGATTAAACAGGAGAAAAGACTCAAGGGTTAAACGCGAGAAGGCATCGAGCGCGAAGGCAAAAGTGCGCGAGCGCGAAGGCAGACAGAACCAACCTTAACGCGTCGCGGGAAGAATTATATTTCTAAGCGCGCCGCGGAAGAACTTCAATTCTAAGCGCGTCGCGAGAAGAACTATATTCCTTAGCGCGTCGCGGGAAGAACAGTATCCATAGCGCGCCGCGGGAAGAACTAAAATCCTTAGCGCGCTGCGGGGACAGTTCGTCTCGCGTATCGCAGTAACAGGTGGTCTTCACGCAGGCTTCCTTGTAAAGAGTCTGGCGCGTGGAGCTGCGCAGACAACCTTAGGCGGGAAGGAACAAAGGACAGAGAGGTTCAAGGCTTAAGGGCGGGACGACGACAAGAGGGAAAAGAAGGCGGAAAGAGAGAAGAGGGACGGGACGGCGGGAAGGAAAAGAGAGAGAGGCGGGAAGGAAAATATATATTATTATTAAAAGTAAAATATAAGTAAAAATAAATATTAAATCATAAAAGAAAGAGATCGGATCAGAGAAACGGGTACCTGGGTCGGGTCGGATCGGGGCAGATGTCACAGTCTCCCCTACTTTAAGAAATTTCGTCCCGAAATTTATCTCGAAGTAGGTTGCACAGAGAACAGGTGCGGGTACTTGATCTTCATTTGATCTTCCCTTTCCCATGTAAACTCGGCTCCGCGCTTGGACTCCCATCGAACTTTAACAATAGGGATACGACTGCGCTTGGTTTGCTTTACCTCGCGATCCAAAATCTCAACAGGCTTCTCAACGAAATGCATGGATTCATCAACTTGAACTTCATCAAGTGGTATGTGAAGGTTCTCGTCAGCTAAACATTTCTTGAGATTGGATACATGGAACGTTGGATGCACATTACTGAGCGCGGGCGGTAGGTCAAGTCTGTAGGCAACTTTTTCTACACGTGCGAGAATCTTGAATGGACCAACATAACGAGGAGCAAGCTTACCCTTCTTCCAAAAGCGGACAACACCCTTCCAGGGCGACACTTTGAGGAGAACAAGATCACCAACTTGAAATTCGAGAGGCTTTCGCCTGCGATCTGCGTAACTCTTCTGTCGGCTTCTGGCAGTCAGCAGATGATCACGGATCTTGGCGATTTTATCGGTTGTCTCTTGAACAAGTTCGGGTCCTGTGATTTGAGTTTCTCCCACTTCGCTCCAACAAATCGGGGAGCGGCACTTACGACCGTAAAGTGCTTCAAATGGGGCCATACCGATACTGGAATGATAGCTGTTATTATAAGAGAACTCGACCAGAGGTAGGTGTGAATCCCAATTACCTCCAAAATCAAGCACACAAGATCGAAGCATATCCTCAAGAGTTTGAATAGTTCGCTCAGACTGTCCGTCAGTCTGAGGATGATATGCCGTACTCATGTCCAAGCGAGTTCCTAACGCAGATTGGAGAGATTTCCAAAAGCGGGATATAAAACGGCCATCGCGATCGGATATGATGCTCAAAGGAGTGCCATGGCGGCAGACAATTTCCTTGACATAAAGCTGCGCGAGTTGCTCAACACGGTAGTTTTCACGAATGGGCAGGAAGTGAGCAGACTTAGTCAAACGATCCACTATTACCCAAATGCTATCATGCTTGCTTGCTGTCAAAGGTAACTTTGTAATAAAGTCCATCGCTACACATTCCAATTTCCACGTAGGAATTTCTGGTTGTTCGAGCAAACCAGATGGGCGTTGGTGTTCAGCTTTTACTTTAGAACAAGTCAGGCATTTAGCTACGAACACAGCAATATCCTTTTTCATACCGGGCCACCAATAAGTAATGCGCAAATCCTTGTACATCTTATCAGCGCCGGGATGAATAGAATACCGAGATTTATGCGCTTCACTCAGGATATCAGCGCGAAGATTCTCATCAAAGGGAATCCAGATGCGATTGAGATAACAAAGAATTCCACTCAGATTAGGGACAAAGTGCGCTTCCGCGCCACACGCTAACTCGGCGCGAAGATTACCATTACTGATGGATGCGCGCTGCGCGTCACGAATGCGTGATTCCAGATTGCTCTGGATCGGCGCAAAGCGAAGCTGCGTGCGCGGCAAGATACAGTTAAGCTGGCAGGGTTTACGACTGAGCGCATCGGCTACCACATTAGCCTTACAAGGATGATACCGGATCTCACAATCGTAATCACTGATGAGTTCGTTCCATCGGCGTTGTCTCATGTTAAGTTCCTTCTGATCAAAGATATGCTGAAGGCTTTTATGGTCAGTGTAGAGGACACACTTAGTACCATAGAGGTAGTGTCTCCAGATCTTCAAGGCAAATACAACTGCACCAAGTTCGAGATCGTGAGTTGTATAATTCTTTTCATGAATCTTGAGTTGCCTTGATGCGTAAGCGATAACCTTGCCTCGTTGCATAAGAACACAACCGAGACCTTGGTTGGATGCATCGCAATACACGACAAAATCATCATTACCCTCAGGTAGCGCAAGAACAGGAGCTTCACACAACAGACGCTTGAGCGTCAGAAAGGCTTCTTCTTGCTTCGAGCCCCAAATATACGGTTTACCTTTGTGCGTTAGAGCTGTTAAAGGCAAAGCGATCTTTGAGAAGTTCGAAATAAATCGCCGGTAGTAACCAGCTAAGCCCAGAAAGGAACGAATTTCGGTAGGAGAAGATGGCGTCAACCAGTTCTTGATTGCTTCAATCTTGGATGGGTCGACATGAATACCCATCTTGTTTACAACATGACCAAGAAACTGTACTTCATCAGACCAAAATTCACACTTGGAAAGCTTAGCATAGAGTTGCTCAGCTCTAAGCTTCTGCAACACCAACCGAAGATGTTGCTCATGCTCGGCCTTGGTCTTAGAATACACCAGAACATCATCGATAAACACGATCACAAAACGGTCCAAGAAAGGTCTACACACCCGATTCATTAGATCCATGAAAATGGCGGGTGCGTTGGTTAAACCGAAGGACATGACCAAGAATTCAAAATGGCCATAGCGGGTTCGAAAAGCAGTCTTCGGAACATCTTCATCGCGGATGCGCAACTAGTGATAGCCAGAGCGGAGATCAATCTTGGAGAAACAAGAGGCACCTTGGAGCTGATCAAAGAGGTCGTCAATACGCGGTAAGGGATACCGGTTCTTAATGGTGAGTTTGTTCAACTCGCGGTAATCGATACACATGCGAAACGATCCATCTTTCTTTTTAACGAACAACACCGGAGCACCCCAGGGCGAAGAGCTAGGGCGGATGAATCCTTTAGCAGTCAACTCTTGAAGTTGGCTGGCCAATTCTTGCATCTCAGCGGGTGCAAGACGATAAGGAGATTTAGCTACGGGGGAAGCACCAGGGACAAGATCAACACGGAACTCGACTTCACGAGCGGGAGGGATACCAGGAAGATCATCAGGAAAAACTTCAGGGAAATCACGCACAACAGGGATATCGCGAAGCTTCTTCTCTTCAGCAGGTTTGACCACATGGGCTAAGAATGCAACACACTTCTTCCGCATAAGCCTTTGGGCTTCGGCGCAAGACATAAGCTTAAGACCGCGGGAGGGTTTCTCGCCGTAGATATGAAGATCACCATTTTCTCGAGGTATGCGAATCATCTTCTTGGCGCAAATAACTTCGGCGCGATTCTTCGAAAGCCAGTCCATACCAATGATAATATCAAAACTTCCAAGAGGCATGGGGATGAGATCGATTAGAAAATCGTTTTCATTAAGGTTAAGCGTACAATCCTTGATCACAGAGTTTATTAAAATAGTTTCACCATTAGCCAATTCAACTGAAAAATCTTCTTTTAAGTTATCGTGTGGTCGCGCAAGCTTCTGCTCAAAGGCGCGAGAGATAAAACTTCGATCGGCGCCAGTATCAAAAAGTATAGAAGCATAATTTCCGTTAAGTAAAAATGTACCATTAACTACGTCATTATTCGCTTGCGCTTGGTGCGCAGTTATATTAAAAGCTCGTCCACGCGTCACTTGGTTTGAAATCTGGTTCACCGGATTCGCTTGTGTGATTTGCACTTGTAGCCTCGGGCACGCGTTCCGGAAATGACTGGGATCACCGCAGTTAAAGCACGATCTGGGTCGTGGGTTTTGGTAGGTTGGTTGTGGGTTCTGCGGGTAGACTGGTGGTGTTGGCGCAATTGGATTGGCGGGAAGGACTCTACAGTTTTCTGCGAGGTGGCCAGCGCGGCCACATCGGTTACATTGTCGACATGGGACTTGAGGTGGGTGGTGGAGTCTACAGGTTGGGCAAAAGGGGTGGTTTCCTGTGTAAGGTTTCTTAGTTGGCGGGGCAGGGAGTGCTGGATTGGTTAAGGAATAGTTGTGGACTACAGGAGGTGTTGGGTAGGCGGACAGTGGTTGAGGGGCGTACACTAGAGGTTGGTAGGCAGGTTGCTGGACTATGGGTGGGTTGGTAAGCGCGTAAGCTTGTCTGCGCTTACGTTTCTGGTTATGGTTTGAGGGTTCTGGTTTGGTTTCTGTTGGTTCAGGGGCAGTTTTGGTGGGTTTGGTCTTCTCAGCTCCCCGCAGGAACAAGGTTCCTGCTCTGACATGGTTGTCGCTGAGCACAGCGGCCAACTCAATAGCGTCAGGGAGGGTTACTGGGTTTCTGGCCCATACAGAATCTTGAATTTCCATGGGGAGACCCCCAAGGAATTTTTCGATGGCTCGGCGGGAAGGGGTAACAAGGTGAGGGACAAGCAAACTTAGTTCATGGAAGCGCGTCGCGTACTCGCGCGCTTCGCCACTGTATTGTTTAAGATTCCAAAATTCCTCCTCCAGGCGCTTAACTTCGTTGGGAGGGCAGAATTCTCGCGTCAGAATTTCCTTGAATTCCTCCCATGTCATGCTAGAAGCAGCTTCTGCGCCACGCGCATGAGCTACTCCATTCCACCATGTAAGCGCTCTAGATTCCAGGACACTGGAGGCATATAGGGTTCGTCTGTTTGAGGGGCATTGGGTATGGAGGAAAGTGTTTTCAATTTTCTCAAGCCACTGGAGCATCACGGTGGCTCCTTCAAGACCTGTGAACTTTGGAGGGTTACCCGCATTGAAGGATTTAATGTTGTAACCGGAGGTGTTGGTATTGTTTTGGCTCAAAGCTTGGGCTATTGCGGTGGCCATTTCCTGGGAACGTTGCAGCGATCGTCTGCGCGCGGCTTCTTTCTTCCTAAGATGGCGAGCTGATAGTGGAGGCATTCTATAAAAGTTTTAATTTTTGTTAATATCTTGGTTTTATCGCAAAGTATAACCTTATAAAGCTTGGTTTCGCAGAGTTAGATACTATCAAAAGTTAAAGTAAAATAAATGACTTTAAATGCAGACTTAATAAAGGTAACAAATTCGAATCGAGAATCGACAATTCATGTATCACCATGACCTTCCAAATTCTCAATTTAAAATGACGAGTAAACGATTATTGGAGATTGACGATTCATGTATCACCATGACTTTTCAATCCTCAATATAAAATATACAAGAAAATGAGTATTGGAGGTTGACAATTCATGTATCACCATGACTTTTCAAGTCTCCAACCTCAGAACATAATCGTAATTGAAAATTGAAAATCAACTATTCATGTATCACCATGACTTTTCGGATTTTCAATCCCAACAAACGAATATGTAAGTAAAATCAATAAAAATCGAAATATCGCGGAATAAAACATAAAATCATATACTGCGCAGGCGCGAGCATATTCATAAATAACGAGTAATTAACAATAAGCGCGCAAACATGAGATTTCTCTCATGCGCGAGAAGGGACTCTTAGGTATTCTAGGCCGTTACGTCTAACCACCTATCCTAAAGTCAACAAGCTCTGATACCAATCTGTAACACCCCGACCAAAGGCGGATTATACATCGGGGCGCCACATATTGTTTCATTACTCGTGACACTATTGGGTGTCAATATTTAATAAATACATTCATTCGCGCACGCACAAGGTATACATAAGATAACATAATCATCATAAATCAATATATTATAAATCATAATATTCGAACAGCAATAACTTGTCTTGATACATTTTAATCTAGGTCCAAAATAAAGAAAACTTCCTAGGTTATCTCGAGCTCCAAAACAGCTACTGCAAACCTGAACATGTGTTAAAATAAAACGTCAAACACTTGCGTGTTGGTGAGAAATCAAGTTTAATAGTTAATACATAGATAACAATAAATCTGCGCGCAACATGTGTATGTCTGGTTTTCAACAGGGGTGTAATCTGATCGGGACCAATTCTAGGATTCATAGACTGCCAGTGCTCACAATTGAGCTCACAAACAAGACAAACTGTGCATGTGTAAACAAAAGAGAAAATCATAAACGATAGTTCTCCCGTGTTCATCTAATGGTACCATGAGAACTGCGAAATAGACCGACAAGACGGTTAATGATCCACACATACAAATAAACAGCCAAGTCTACGTCCTCAACACATGGGATACTGCGCGACTAAAGTTCATAAACAGTTTAAGACTAAGTTTGTATGAACACATGAACATCCCAAAACATTAAAAATAAAAGGGATTAGGTACGAGATTACTCACTTGATAATCGGTGTGAAGATAGGTAAAGCAAGAACCAAACAAGCAAAGTTAACCTATAATTAAAGATTATTGTTTTAACGATTTGTTTTAAATGTCTTGATTATAAGTTAGCATAATTAATAAGTAAATTATTATATAATATATATTACCGGAAAAGCAGGGTAGAACAGGGAGGAAGACGGAGGCAAAGAGAGGAGACGGCAGAGGACAAGGACGAGAGCAAGGAGAAGATTTAAATTAAGTGTTTGTGTGTGATGTGTTAGGAAAAATAATATTATTATTTATAGAGAAACCCTAGGAGACATGAATCCAGAAAAAGGGGAAAAGATTCCAAGACAAACAGAACAAGACAAAACAAAAGATAACAAAAGATATCAAAAGCAAGTTCAGAAAAGTAAAAGATATCAAAAGATATGGTAGCAGGGAAAAAGGGAAAAAGGCTGACAGGGAACAGTAAAAAGGCATGGGCGGTTCAGATAAAGGTACTGGTCAAGCATGGAAAAAGCAGATCTCCAAAAGATAATGTCAGTCACTTTTTCTGCCAACCAATGGGGTTGGTGCGCATGCTGCGCCGAAAGTAACTTTTCAGACATAAGACAGGTTAGGTCAACAGCACAGAAGATAAGACATCACAAAAGCAAACGGCTAGATTAAACAGGAGAAAAGACTCAAGGGTTAAACGCGAGAAGGCATCGAGCGCGAAGGCAAAAGTGCGCGAGCGCGAAGGCAGACAGAACCAACCTTAACGCGTCGCGGGAAGAATTATATTTCTAAGCGCGCCGCGGGAAGAACTTCAATTCTAAGCGCGTCGCGAGAAGAACTATATTCCTTAGCGCGTCGCGGGAAGAACAGTATCCATAGCGCGCCGCGGGAAGAACTAAAATCCTTAGCGCGCTGCGGGGACAGTTCGTCTCGCGTATCGCAGTAACAGGTGGTCTTCACGCAGGCTTCCTTGTAAAGAGTCTGGCGCGTGGAGCTGCGCAGACAACCTTAGGCGGGAAGGAACAAAGGACAGAGAGGTTCAAGGCTTAAGGGCGGGACGGCGACAAGAGGGAAAAGAAGGCGGAAAGAGAGAAGAGGGACGGGACGGCGGGAAGGAAAAGAGAGAGAGGCGGGAAGGAAAATATATATTATTATTAAAAGTAAAATATAAGTAAAAATAAATATTAAATCATAAAAGAAAGAGATCGGATCAGAGAAACGGGTACCTGGGTCGGGTCGGATCGGGGCAGATGTCACACAAGTCACCATGAACTAACTCCAAAGGTTGGGATGCTCTAAACGAGGATGTAGCCGGAAACGAACGCCTCGTTTGTTTACCCACCAATCACGATTCACACAAATGATTTTCGTGTTCAACATGTGGTAAACCTCGTACAAGATCCTTCTTAGCCATCAATTTCATTAACTCGAAATTGATGTGCCCAAGTCTTGCGTGCCAACGCCATGCATCATCTTCAATCTTTGATTGCAAACACACGGGAGCTCCAATCTTCATTTGTAGTTTGTAAAGTCGGTTTGCGGATCTCTTGACCTTCATGAGTAACCTCTCGTTCTCATCGTACATGGTCAGAAGATCGTGTTTCTTCCGATTGTCACATCCGGACTCCGTTGCTTGACCGAGACTTATTATATTATTTTTTAACTCCGGAATGTAATAAATCTCGGTTAGCAAGTCCTGGTCACCCAATTTTCCTTGGAAAAGAATTGAGTCTTTTCCCTTGATTTGAACAAATGACCCATTTCCGAACTTAACCCTACCGGTTATGTTCTCGTTTAACTCAAAGCAATGTTTTAAAAACCGGTATTTTACTTGCATCGGATTGGGCTAAAAAATGGTACAACCGGTTGAACCGGATTATACCGGGAGGTTCAACCGGTTGGGCAGTTTTCCTTGTAATTTCCTATAAATGTAACATCAATCCAAAAATAACGCAAGACTAAATAACAAAAAATAATCCAAAAGTTAACCCATATAAAAAAATAATGCAAAAGCACTCAATTTTAAAATAATAGTGCTAAAGTTTACACGTTTGAATGTTAATTGTTGGGTTAAAAGTAATTTTGAAAAAATATAGACCGAAAATATCAAAAATTTCTTGGGCTTAAAACCGGTTTGCCGGTGAAAACCGGTATTTTAGGCAAAAACCGCCGGTACGATGTTCTAGCAAACCGGTAAAAAATACCGGACTCAAAAAACCGGCATACTGTGCGAAATCCGGTTTAACAGGCCGGTTTGAACCGGTTTTTAAAACATTGACTCTAAGTACTATACATCATGTTCGACCCACTCAGTCTCGTATTTCTTTGGTATTTGGTTTTGTTCGTTTAAGGACACAACTTGATACATACACGCCGGATCATCAAAATTTTCATGGGCTTCGGTTTTATTTGCTTCTTGACCATTTTGAACTCGGTTCGGGCAACCTGATGCAAAGTGACCAAACTGGTCACATCGGTAACATAAAATATTTGACCGATCTTTCTTCACCCTTGTTTTTCCCCGACTTTATGAACCTTGTTCGGTACTAGGGGTTCGGTATTGGCCATTGAAACGGCCTAGACCGTGACCTCGACCTCCTCGTCCTCGTCCCCCATTAGATTCAAAACTTCTATGACTTGATGAATCATATTTACCGAATAAAAGTTTATCTTGGTCACCCCCTTGAATTTCTTCTACTCGGATTCGCTCCTCAAAGGCTCGGAGTCGGCCTACAACATCTTCAAATCCCGTTTTATTGACATCCAACACTTGCTCAAGCAAAGCAACCATCTGAGTATACTTTGATCTTGGGAGACTTTTGAGAAACTTCTTTACCAACCTTGCTTCATCTATAACATCGCCGAGAGCCACTGATTTCGAGGCAATGCTCGATAACTTTCCCGCAAAGTTATCTATGGAATCTAACTCGTTTATCTTCATATTGTCAAATTCCATTGACAAGGTTTGGAGATGTGCTTCTCTAATTCGTTCAGCACCTAAGTGTCGGGTTTTATTCGAATCCTACATGGCTTTAGCAGTTTCTTGATCTCCAATTTGCATTATCAAGGTTTCGGGTATGGATTGAAACAACAAGGCCATAGCCATGTCATTTTTGTCTTCATCGGGGACACCCGAGTTGATGGTGTCCCAAACTTTGTGAACTCTTAGGATTACTTTCATCCTCATAGCCCACACGGTATAGTTCGTTGCAGTTAACATTGGACATTGAACGGAAGATGGCTCGTTCTCTTTCCCCTTTGGCGGCGGCGTTGGTCGAGTCGTGTCACCCATGGCTACTGAAACCCAACTTGTTTGAATAAAGTAACAATTGAACGAAATATGCGATCGACAGTGACAACAACTTCTTTGGGAGATCAAGCCAACTTGTTCGATCAACCACGTCAACAACTTCTTCGGGAAATCAAACCATCTTGTTTGATCAAATCACCTTCTTTGTTGGCCGTTAATTATCGCGTTCTTGAACCGAGCTCTGATACCAATTCAATATTGAAAAACGATAATTAACGCACAACTTAGAAATAACCGTCTTATATTATAACCAGAGAATATAACTCAAAAAACCTGATTACAATATCTTTGGTAGTGATGGTGATGATTGTTGTGTTTTTTGTTGTTGTTGTTGTTGTTGTTGTTGTTGTTGTATCTAACACTAACTTTTTACATGTATTTATACTAGTAACCCAACTTGGTCACCAAGCATAATATGTGGTCACCACTCAACTTGGCCACCAAGGTACTTGGGCAACAAGGTCAACTTGGCCAACAAGGTGAACTTGGCCACCAAGCATATGGAAGAATGTTTCATAATACCCCTTAGACTTTAACCGACTTGTTAAAACCTCTTAGGCCCGGTTCACCGACTTGTGACCCGGAATAGAAATTAATCCAACAACTAATAGTGTCGATTTTGATGAGTATTGTCAAAAGCTAAAAGATATCGCCAGTCGCCATGCCAACGTCGACTAGCAAGTCGACGAATCTCGTTTGGTCATACCATTGGTTCTAGCTGCCACTAGAATTCCATACTATTGGACATCGGCACTGTTGTAACTCAAGTGACACCTTCATGGGATGATGCTCACGGTTAGATTCAGTTAGAGATTCATAGACAAGCGGCTAGGTTCAGATTGACTCGTGAATACGTAGGACACCTAGATTCTTGTAGTGGAATTTAAAGAGGATAGAGTGTACTTGAGTACTCTGATCGGGTTGAGGGAGTCCAGCAAATACGCTGCCACAACCATTGTAGGTATCCACTAAAATCCCCAATTGCAAGTATTAGAAGCTGAGTAAAAAGCCGATGAAACATTCCATTTGAACGTTGTATGATCGTATAGCTGTTACATATTTTTTTAAATATAACTTTTACATCTTTAAATACCTGTATCACATCTTGTTTTTCATACATTTCTCTTTGTTTTTAACCATTTCACTCAAAATAACACACATGGCAAGAAGACCATCAAGTGTTTGGATCGATGATGAAGAAGAGGCCTTGGCAACGACTTTGATAAATGCGTAGGATAACCACACCGTCATAAACCATGGATTTTGGACGGCAATTTTAGCGAAGTATCATCAAAATTTTCACTACTTGAAAAAGACCTTTGACATGGAATGCGTGTCATTAAAAATACAGATGACACACAATGCGTGTAGTTGAATTCTCAATCAAAAATTGAAAACCACATATACTTTTGTGTCATGTTTTAATGACATGCTTTCATTACTGCATTTACGACCCCAATATATGACTTGCATTTATGTGTGTCATCGTTTTAGGTTTTTTTTAAATTTGTTATTATTATTATTATTATTTTGCATAACTACTAGTTTTTACGTTAATGACAACAATCAAATTCTCATGGCAAACAACATAAAATACAAATGTATAAAATATTATAAATATTCTTATGTTAATAAAAATATTGGTTAATAGCGCCAGAAAAAAAAAACGTGCCACGTAATTTGTTCATTCTTCTCGAATTCTATCAAAATCTGCCTTCGCGCATTCACATTTGCCTCCCCCAACCTATGAAGAAAATTTAAGAAAGAAAATGTTAAAAAAATTTGGTCGGGTCAAAAGGAATTGGGTCAAAACAAATCAATATTAACTACCATAAACGAACATGTAAATTACACTTACATTGTTATTGATGAGTATTTCAAGTCCCTCACCAACAATCTCCTTCATGAACTTCAACATATAATAATCACACTCATTACTTCCCGACTGAGTTGGACACTACACAATTATAAACAACTAAATTCAATTAACATGTTCTTATTAAACAACTCTCAGATCAATTAATGGCTTGTTATATGCGAACTAATTAATACCAAACTATTTCGATACAACTGACCAGATGCAACTAATGTCAAAAGTGACCGAGAAAATGAAAATTATTATGACATATGCGCATTACTCTGACATGTTAGAAATAGCGCGCATATGAACCTCTAACTGAATCTAACATGTTATCATTATTTTAACATCAAAAGTGGCAAGTATTCTAAATTATATGTGAAAAACCTAACGTTATCAATTGAAATCAAACTGTCAAGTTTACTAATTAAAGCCATATATCCTATGTTATTTTGACAGTAAGTGGCAAAAGTACATATTATATGTGCAAAAAACTTTTCCAAATCACAAACATATACTCCGCCAATATCACGTCAAGCCTATCTAAAACACAAGTTAGACACTAAAAACATCCTTATGTTCTTTCGAGAATAGAACACAACCAATTTCACATGCATGAATCTTTTCATATTGTTAACCTACTCCTTTTAGCAACTTCTTGGCCCCTAGCATATTAAGCTTGGGATTGTTGATAAAATATCTTTTAGGACACCCAATGATGCATCGAAACTAGCATTAGATCAAACATATTGACCTTCAAATGTTTGAATTTCAATAATCCAATAAGTGCATTGTACTTTGACACTATGTAAAGTGGCTTATCATATTCTTCATGAAATGATTTCAATGAATCATGTTCTTTGCCAACATATGTGAAGGTATCATGTAGAGTTTCTTTTGTGTAATTAATATCACTTGTATAATTATAATCAAAGTAGGGAGGTCTAGATTTAGTAGGAAGGTTTTCTCCATAGAAACAACAAACCTTATAATTAAATTTTTTTCTAAAATCGCGAGCAAACAGATGATAACGAACATTAACAATAGAGTGGTGACACAAATTGGTACAATTTACACTATGTCACATTAACAATAGAGTGGTGACAAAAACTGGTACAATTTACATTAGGACATTGTGTAACATTTGATTTAGGATTATTACTCCGCGCAACCTCTACAAAGGCCTCCACACCTTCCTCATATGGATTTGATAATCTATCGAGTAGAATCCATGACATATTGATGACCATTTGTTTATACGTTTGACACTATGACTTAAAACAAAATCAAACTTTATACTTAAATGAGTAATTTATAAACAGTCAAAATTAGTGCACTAAATTGTAACTTAATGTAAAAAATATTAGAAGTTAAGCAGTAAATTAAATTATAAAACCATAGCTTAACTCTTGATACCAACTGTCAAAATTAGGGCACCAAATCGTAACTTATAGTGAATACTGTCATATGTTAAGCAGAATCAATCGTTAAACTACATACAAAACATAACTATTGAGCAAAACCTTAGAATCTAAAGTAGATACCAATTGTCAAAATTAGGGAACCAAATCGAGTCAATGAGCATAACGATACCAAGGGAAGAAAATGTTGGCAAAGAAATAAACGCTATAGAAAACTTACCGATTGAAAGACTACTCGATTGAAGGGTTGCATAATGATACCAAGCAAAGCAAATCTTCATTTTTGTATTTGTTGAAGGATTGAATGATTGTTCTTCCAAAATTGTATAGAAGAAAAGGAAGGTTCACCGTTTATGTATTTGGCTTTACTAATGAACTTGGCGCGATTTGGAGAAGTAATATTAGGCGGGTTTATAATGAATTTTTGGAAGGGTAATATGACACCATAGATGACATATTTTTTAAAGTTGTATCCCGTGTTTTTTTGACACTTAATCAACGATACACAAAGATGTGTTATAAATCTTAAAATTTTCAAAAGAAATATTTTTTAATGGACACACATTTGCATGTTATAAAACCACCACTTGCCATAGTATGCTTGCCATTAAAGACATTTTTTTACTAGTGTTTGATGTAGGAAATTGCACAGGACGCCAAATGTATTCAAAGTGGAAAAATTTGAAATCCAAGATTATAGCCACACACTTGACGGGTGATGTCACACCCCGAAAACCTTATTCTAGGCAGCGAAAGACTTTGACTAAGTCGTTCGGGTTATTGACCAATACCGATAACCAATCAAAATAAAGAAAAAATATTTCAATAACACAAGTTTGACTTTTATTTAAAAAATAGACTTTTATTCCAAATCAGAGTTACACGTGTCATAGACACAGTTTTATTACATTTCCAGATTTTACTCATATTCAAACACTACGCCATCTCTTTTCCATTTGTCACGAAGCCATCACTTACCTGAAAAGCATATTAAAAACGTCTTTCAACACGTATGTTGGTGGGTACTTTTTATTATGCAAAATAAAAATAGCTTATATATATATATATATATTCCCATGATATAATGGTTTTCAACCATTATACCACAATGATCAATTCTTTATGAATTACAACATTTTATCTTTTAAACAAATCGTACAGCGGTAAACGAGCAAAGAATACAACAAGTCTATGACCATCAATATGGATAACTCGAAACCTACCAAACTCAAAACATTCCCACTTTTAACCCACCGAGATTGGAAGTGAGGGGCGCCACCCCGATAGATCTACCAACATATCTGTGCCCTTACTAATTCGGTTAACAGTTATTTAGTCAATTTGACTCATCCCACTTTAACACGGGTTGTAAAATAATATGCATTTAAAACTTCAATAAAATAAATAAAAATAATATGTTTTCCCCCAAAAACATTTATAGAACATTTCATTATTAAAAACGAGGGGTTTTAGAGAAAATCACAGTCGTAGCTTTTTGTCCAAAATCTCGTGTCCTATATTAGTGCACGTTTGTTATAATATTTTTAAAATATAAATCCGGTTTATATTTAACTTGTTGATAACCTTTATTTATTTAATCATAGTTTAGGTGATCACACAAGCATACAAGCACATAATTTTCCTATCTAACAAATAAAATTTAAGTACAACACGGGTTTCATTAACAACTGTCTTAATAACTATTATATTATAAAATTAATAAAATAAATAATTGAATATTTTAACAAAATAATTATTAAGTTTCAGTTGCCGGAAAATTTTTAAGAAAAATATATTAAGCAATTTATATTTTGCTTTAGTCGGTTTTTGTTTGTTTGACGGTTTTTGCGTTTAAAAGCGAATCGGTCAACTTTTTCGTATAAAACTTTATTTTTAAATCTTTTAAAGCACTTGTTATATAAATATTTGTTAATTTTTAGGAGTTCTTTTATAAAAATACTTTATTTTTCATTTTTGTTATTAATTTGTTAAAATAACAACTGTTAGTTCACAGAAATTTGACACTGTGGATATGTTATCCTGGCATATGTTTTGGATCAGTTATCCTTAGCGTGTGTTCCAGATCCCGTCAGAATCAAGGATCCACAGTACTTATTATTTACTAATGGTTGTTCTCATGTGTAATCTAATATTTAGCAGGTATAACGATTAGAAGACTCAGTCTATCTACTAACTTGTAGTTAAGAAGATATTTACGTATCTGGATCAATTATCCTTCTGAAGAGTTCCAGAGCTATGTCAGGATCATGGATCCTCGGTATTTGGTGCTATTAACGGTTATTTCTTATATGAAGGCTGATATTTATCAAGTGTAACGGCTCCAAGACCTGGTCTACCCCCTATTTCGCAGCCTGAGTGATGGAGCACGTGGTCAAAGTGGCTGTTACGTTTACATTGAAGATAAAGGCCGATTTTTAGGAAAATTTAGTTAATAGCATTTATTATTAATAACTCCATTGAGTTATTATCTATTATATATAATTGAGATTATGATCAGATATAGGACACATTGTATACACACACACCTGAATATTCTCTCTATCACAGCTCACACACTTAGAATTATCGTACCACTGATCATTAATCTCCACACTTGTAACCACCTTTTTATTATCAATATACTTGACGGTGATAGTTTTCACCGTCCGGGGGTTTTTTTGTGCTGGAGACCACGATAATCACATACTCATTGACCGAAGGTTACCTTGTTGATCATTGACTAAAGTAATTCGACCAAATATTATCTTATTAATCCTTGACCGAAGTTATTTTACCAAAGATTACCTTGATAAGTTTGACCGAAGTAAGACTATCTTGGTTAAGGGCTTTTTCCCTCGTGATTAAATCACTGTGTTCACACAAATTACGATTACGCATCCAATATTATCGAAGTAGCACTATACCTCAAATTTACGAATTTGGATACTGGATCCTTAGCAGATTTTTATCCAAAACAACAACTTTTAACGTTTCGCGTTGGTTTCACGACACGAACCGTTTAGGATCAAGTTTTGCTATATTGTCCTCTTTTATACATTAATTTAAGTTATGTATAAGTATTTTATTAGGGGCTGTTCTAAAACAGTACCTAAATGTCGTGTCGGTTCGTATTTAAAAGTCGATTTTTCGACCGTTAAAGTTACCGACAAGCAAACTAGGCCAAATAAATCCACACCAACCCTTTTATGAACCAAATATGTATATTATACACTATAATTTATCATTATTTCCAGATTTGAACACATAATATCAAATTGCAAATTTTTAATCGATTTAAGTCCTTAAACTCATATCTCTAGTTCACTAATCATAGCAATATAAAGCTTAGCAAATTAATATGAACAAAACATCATCATATCGTTTAAAAGTATTGTTCTTATCATCACAAACATGCCAAACTTGGCCTTTTAAAGATATCAATATTCTTTTATAAGAATCTAGCATGAATACCTAATCATGTGTGATTGTTTCAATCACTTCATTAAGTATCTTATTCAAGTATATTCATGTCCATATAGCATGTATTTTTATCTAAACATGTTCATCAAGTATATGCATGTTCAAGTATCTCATCATTAATCAATCAACTAGGATTTTCAAAGTGTTTAATCTATAAAGTTTTAGTTATAGTAACTTTTTGAATCCAATGATTTTATCTAATCCAAACTTTCAAATATAGTCATGCACGATTCTTGTTTATCTCATTCAACTAGTTTGACAAAGTTTCATGCAACCTATTATGCTATTTAATTTTAGATTTTTTTATTATCCAAGTCACAAAGTTTCTATTTCTAGTAAGTAATCATCAAATAATTCCTACAACAATTCAATGGGTAATAAGATGACGGTTCTATCATAATTTTTTTTCACATGCAACTTTTCATCCCTTTCTTATTTTATACATAAATTACTATAAACGATTACAATAAAGTGAAAGGTAAAAGGACAACAAGCTGCGCCGCAACCCAAATCAATATACAATAATCCATCAAGTTCATATATGTTAAATATCCATATCAAAATCTAAACTCAACTATGCATTTAACAAAGTTTCCTATATTAGAAATCAATAATTCTCTACAATCAAATTTTGAAAATTGTATTAGACCTAACAAATTATGAGATCTCTACATATAATCTATCATCAATATCAATTTCAAGTTTCATTAATCACCAATAATCAAATCATTCAAGTATTAAAATAAATTCCTAAATTTGCAAATTTCAATCTATGAACAATCTTTTATCTAATTCCATTTTAAATCTAAAATATTAACTATTATCAATATGTTATGACTACATTAGCAATTCATTGATCAATATTTACATAAAATCCAATTTTAACATCAAACCCACTTATCAAATTAGTCAATGTTCTTCCTAAATTATCCAACTACACAATTAACATCAAATGCAATCTCAAATCATCTTTAACGAATCAAGGATGGTCTTTATAATGAGTATATGCATGTATGTGAGTGTTCAACACTCCCCACACACATGCATACATACACGCGGCTACATACGCACATATGCATTCACCAAATTTCAAATTCTGAGATCAATCTTAACCAAAATGTATATAATCTCATCTATTCAACTTGTATAATCAATGTCTAATTATAATTTACCTTGAATTTTGAAAAACTTAATAGGATAATGAAGGATGAACTTGTGAGTGCGGGAGTTCTCCTACTTGATCTTGCTTCCTATGGTGCTTAATCCTTCATTGTAATGTGTTATGGATCTAGT